>NC_141000.1:51837350-52041593 GCF_052327205.1 Somniosus microcephalus
GAGTGCAATGAATCCTAGTTTGCTGACGATACAAAGCTAGGTGGGAAAATAAGCTGTGAGGAGGACGCAAACAGCCTGCAAAGGGATATAGACAGGTTCAGTGAGTGGGCAATAAGGTGGCAGATGGAGTACAATGTGGGGAAATGTGAGGTGATTCACTCTGGCAGAAGAATAGAAAAACGGAATATTTTTAAATGGTGAGAAATTATTAAATGTTGGTGTTCAGAGAGATTTAGGTGTCCTCGTACAGGAAACACAAAGTTAGCATGCAGGTACAGCAAGCAGTTAGAAAGGTAAATGGAATGTTGGCCTTTATTGCAAGGGGGTTGGAGTATAAGAGTAAGGAAGTCTTACTACAATTGTACAGGGCTTTGGCGAGACCACACCTGGAGTACTGTGCACAATTTTGGTCTCCTTGCCTTGGAGGCGGTGCAACGAAGGTTCACTAGATTGATTCCCGGGATGAGAGGGCTGTCCTATGATGAGAGATTGTGTAGAATGGGCCTATGCTCTCTGGAGTTTAGAAGAATGAGAGGTGATCTCATTGAAACATACAAGATTCTGAGGGCGATTGACAGGGTAGATGCTGAGAGGCTGCTTCCCCTGGCTTGAGAGTCTAGAACTAGGGGGAATAATCTTAGAATAAGGGGTCGGCCATTTAAGACTGAGATGAGGAGGAATTTCTGCACTCAAAGGGTTGTGAATCTCTGGAATTATCTACCCAAAGGGGCTGTGGATGCCGAGTCGTCAAGTATATTCAAGGCTGAGGTAGATAGATTCTTACATAGAAACATAGAAGATAGGAGCAGGAGTAGGCCATTCGGTCCCTCGAGCCTGCTCTGCCATTCGATGCGATCATGGCTGACATTCCAAATTCAGTACCCTGTCCCTGCTTTCTCCCCATACCCCTTGATCCCTTTAGCCTTAAGAAATATATCCAACTCCTTCTTGAATATATTTAATGAATTGGCCCCTACTGCCTTCTGTGGTAGAGAATTCCACAGGTTCACCACTCTCTGGGTGAAGAAATTCCTCCTAATTTCTGTCCTAAATGGCTTACCCCTTATCCTTAGACTGTGATCCCTGGTTCTGGACTCCGTGACCATCGGGAACATCCTTCCTGCATCTAGTCTGTCCAGTCCTGTCAGAATTTTATAAGTTTCAATGAGATCCCCTCTCATTCTTCTAAACTCCAGCGAGTATAAGCCCAATCCACCCAATCTCTCCTCATACATCATTCCTGCCATCCCAGGTATCAGCCTGGTGAATCTTCGCTGAACTCCTTCCATGGCAAGAACATCCTTCCTCAGATAAGGCGATCAAAACTGCAACAATACTCAAGATGTGGTTGCCCTGTACAACTGCAGCAAGACATCCTTGTTCCTGTACTCAAACCCTCTCGCTATGAAGGCCAACATACCATTTGCCGTCTTAACTGCCTGCTGCACCTGCATGCTTACCTTCAGCGGCTGGTGCACTTCCCCTTCTCCCAATCTATTGCCATTCAGATAATAATCTGCCTTCCTGTTTTTGACACCAAAGTGGATAACCACGCATTTATCCACGTTATATTGCATCTGCCATGCTTCTGCCCAGTCACCCAACCTGTCGAAATCATCGTGGAGTTTCTCGGCATCCTACTCACAGCACACATGCCCACCCAGCCTTGTGTCATCTGCAAACTTGGAGATATTACATCTAGTTCCCTTGTCTAGATTGTAGTGTCCGTGTGTAGATAAAGACACTGAAGACAGGAGTTGGTTCATAGGTATTTACTAAGCAAGTCTGTGGGGGGTTTCTAAAGGATATACACAATACACAGGCTTATATAGCCCAAGTGGCAATTACCGGCATTACGCACACCTGGGGCTCTTAAAGGCACATACACCATAATTGCTCTTAAAGGCACATACACCACAATTCCTCCCCTTCTAGCTAACTAGTACATCATATTTTAAGTAATTATTAATTACATGTTATATGCAAAATAATATACATTGCTGTATTAATTAATGATAAGTTAGTCTCTCAGGAGGCTTCCTGACTCGGTCCGGATAACGCCTCGGGGGTGTAGTGGTTTCTGGTGGTGTAGTAGGTTCTTCTGGCAAGGCTGATTCGGCTTGAAGGCCAGTGTCGGGTTCATCGGGCTCCAGTATCACCGGATCGGAGGTAGATATGGGTATCTCTACTTCATCGTTAGATGTATAGAGTGGTGGTGTAGGTTGTCCCTTTTCGGATGACTTGATGATTTGGTCAGCATGGCGCCTTATTATGCTGTCTCCGATGTCCACGGTATACATCAGTGGTCCTAATCGTGTGCAGATAGTTCCAGGCTGCCATTTCTTGGTACGGTAGTCCCGGGCCAAAACCGGTTGGCCTATCTGGAAGGCCCTAGTTGGCCTTTCATTCATGCCCTGAAACTGCCGGTTCTCCACGTCCCTTCGGATGTTGGGCTTGACCAAATCCAGCCGGCATCTTAGGTTTCTATTGTAGAACATCATGGCGGGAGTTTGGTTAGTAACCATATGCGTTGCATTCCTATATGCAAATAAGAAGTTATCCACCTTGTGCTGAAGTTTTATGTCTTCATTACCCATGGCCTTGATGGCCTTCTTGAAGGTCTGGACAAACCTTTCAGCCAATCCATTGGTGGCGGGATGGTATGGGGCGGACGTGTAGTGCTTTACCCCATTGTTCTTTAAGAACTTTCTGAATTCTTCGGACACAAATTGCGGTCCATTATCAGAACATATCTGCTCCGGCAGCCCATTCCTGGCAAATATGGTCCTTAATACTGTGATGGTTTTTTCCGTGGTGGTGGAGGACATCTTTATTACCTCCGGCCACTTGGAGTGTGCATCAACTGCGATTAAGAACATTGAGTCCATAAATGGACCAGCAAAGTTGATGTGCACCCTTTGCCAGGGAGATGAGGGCCACTCCCATGGATGTAGAGGGGCCTGTGGCGGAGCATTTTGGACCTTCTGGCATCCTAGGCAGCTCTTGGTCATGTCTTCGATGTCTCCATCGATACCTGGCCACCATACAAACGCCCTAGCTAGGTTCTTCATTTTCACTCCACCCAGATGCCCCTCGTGAAGCTCCTTTAGCACTTTATCCTGGAGTTTGGGTGGAATCACCACTCTGGATCCACACATCAAGGTTCCTCGGCACACTGACAGCTGTTCTCTTCTTTGCGAGAATGCTGGCAACAGTGGTTCGCCATGTGCTGGCCATCCCTTCACTGTTAAATCGTAGACCCGTGAGAGAGTAGGGTCATTTCTTGTCTCCCTTTCAATAGCAGAATTTGTCACCGGTAGACATTCCACTATGGTAGAGTGGAATATCTCTACTGGGTCTACTGTAGGTGCCTCTTCTATCGTTGGCAACGGTAGGCGTGATAAACCGTCAGCATTCCCATGCTGTTTTGACCCTTTGTATTCAATGTTGTATTGGTGTGCCCCTAGAAAAAGGGACCACCTCTGTAGTCTTTGTGCCGTCATAATGGGGACACCTTTTTTAGGGTTGAATATGGAGATGAGGGGTTGATGGTCAGTCAGCAAGGTAAATTTTTGTCCGTGTAGGTAATGGTTGAATTTTTTCACTCCCCATACCAGGCTGAGTGCTTCCCTGTCTATCTGGGCATAGTTACGCTCAGCTGAGTTCAATGAGCGTGACGCAAAAGCTATCGGCCGTTCCGAGCCATCAGGGAATCTATGGGACAATACCGCTCCTATGCCGTAAGGGGATGCATTGCACACCAGTCTGATTGGTAGTGATGGGTTGTAATGAGCCAAAATTTTCTCGGAGGTGATTAAGTCTTTACATTTATGGAAGGCACGTTTACAGTCTTCGTTCCATTTCCAAATCACTCCTGTCTGTAGAAGATCATTAAGAGGGTGTAGAATAGTTGATAAGTTCGGTAAAAATTTATGATAGTAATTTATTAATCCCAGGAATGACCTTAATTGTGAAACATTTTCAGGTGCTGGGGCTTTTATAACTGCTTCAATTTTTTCAGGTGACTTATGCAACCCTTCCTTATTAATTATGTGGCCATAATATGATATCTGATTTTGGAAAAATTCGCACTTGGGGCGATTTGCTCGTAGGCCCCGTTCTTTCAGCCTAGTGAGCACCTGCTCCAAATTGGCAAGGTGCTCGTTGTCGTTTTCTCCTGTTATAAGGATGTCGTCTAGGTAGCACTGAGTCCCCGGAATCCCTTGCAGGACTTGCCCCATAGCTCTTTGCCAGATAGCTGGAGCTGATGCTATTCCAAAAACCAGTCGATTGTGCTGGTACAGGCCTTTGTGTGTGTTTATTGTAAGATACTTTTTAGAGGTCTCCTCAACCTCCATCTGTAGATATGCCTGTGCCAAGTCAATTTTTGTGAAACGTTTCCCTCCGGATAGTGAGGCGGAAATATCTTCTATCCTCGGAAGAGGATACTGTACCGTGTGAAGGACCGGGTTTACAGTCACCTTAAAGTCCCCACAGATGCGAATTTTTTTCTGTTCCTCAGAGTTATTTTTCAATGTTTTTTTCATGACTGGAACGATGGGTGTTGCCCATTCGCTCCAATCTATTTTGGATGATACGCCTGCCTTTTCCAAATTCTTCAGCTCTGCCTCGACTGCCGGACGTATTGCGTATGGCACCGGTCTTGCCTTAAAAAAATTTTGGAATTGCTGTATCTTCCACTTTTATTGAGGCGGTGATGCCTTTCAAGGTTCCTAGTTTCTCTTGAAACACTTCTTTGGCGTTGGCCAAGATGTCTTTTAATCGTTCAGGTATGATGTCATCATTGTTTTTTTCCTTACTGGTCACCGTCAGTGCCTGAATGGAGTGCCAGTCTAAACGTATCTTCCTTATCCATTCACGTCCCAACAACGGTGGACCACCATCTTGTAGAATGTATAAATACAACTTTTGTATTTCTTTGCCGTTGTATACCACAGGCACCCTTATTTTTCCTTTGGGGTAGACTTTCTGCCCCGTATATGTTTTTAAGATAATGGATGTGTCTTTTAGAGGTATATGCGAAAATAGCCTCTCGTAATCTCGTCGATTTATTACAGTTAGAGCTGATCCTGTATCTAGCTCCATTTTAACTGGGGACCCTGCTATTGTGAGGGTAACCCAAATGGTTTGGTAATCCTCTTTGGCAAGTACATTATGTAATTTGAGACAGCTTAGTCTCTTGTTTCCGGAGTCGCTATCGCTATTCTGGTCTTCGGAGCTATTGTCCGTCATCATTTGTACCTTCCTGTACTTTTCTTTATTGATTTTTTGTTTTCTGTCAGTGGATTTATTTTGTCCAGATTGGCATACCCGTGCAATGTGTCCAATCTTACCACATTGCCTGCATGTTTTGCCCTTGAACCAGCAGTCCCTCTGGTTATGGGTGGATCTGCCGCAGCGATAACATCTTCCGAACTCCTGTGTCATTTTATGGGTGCCGAAGTCTTGTGTCTCTTGTTGTATCTCTGCAGCTCCTTTTGCTGCTGCTTCGTATGATACAGCCATACTGAAAGCTTTGTCCAATGTTAAATCTTTTTCAGAAAGCAGTCTTTTTTGTGTTCCTTCACTTAAGAGACCGCAAACAAATTTGTCTCGAAGATAATCCGATAGTCCTGCTCCGAATTGGCAGTACTTTGATAGCTTTCTTAACTCGGTTAGGTAATCAGCGTTACTTTCATTCTTGTGTTGATTTCTCTTGAAGAACTTGAATCGTTCCGCTATCAGCAGCGGTGTTGGGTTTAAATGCTCCTGCAGGGTATCAACAATTCCTTTGGTTTGGCTGGAGTGATTAAATTTCGTAACAACCCGTATGTCTTTGCGCCCATTAAGTTCAGAAGGACTGAAGCTTTTTTTTCATCTGTTATTCCATTTGCAGTGCAATAAACCTCTACTCTTTCCACGTATGTGGTCCAATCTTCTATTTCGCCATCAAAAGCCTCAATATTACCAGATTTAGGCATTTCAGAAAAGATATGGCGCTTCCCGCGCTTTTTTTTTTCTCTCTGTAGCAACGATATGGCGCTTCCCGCGCTTTCCCGCCGCTGCTACCGATAACAACGCTGTTTTACTGTGGTTTCTGTTTATTCACTGTTGGAGACTCGTTCCCGACAGAGGTCTAAACGCTGACCTGCTTGCCGCGCCAGCCGTCTCTCGAGTGCACCCTCCCAGTCCGTTATTGCTTGCCTCCGATTTCGCTGCCTGTCTCAGCTGTAGAGCCCGCCGCTGGAGCTCCAGCCTGACGCCCAGGAAGGATTAGCGCAGTACCTGTCACCAGCTTGGCCAGCTGGTGAAACCACAGTTTCTCTTACTTCCTTGAGTCTTCTGGACGCTGGAGGAATCGATGTCCTTGAGGTGCTGCCGAATTGCAGGTAAGTCCGTTTCCACTTCGTCGCCACTGTAGTGTCCGTGTGTAGATAAAGACACTGAAGACAGGAGTTGGTTCATAGGTATTTACTAAGCAAGTCTGGGGGGGGTTTCTAAAGGATATACACAATACACAGGCTTATATAGCCCAAGTGGCAATTACCGGCATTACGCACACCTGGGGCTCTTAAAGGCACACACACCATAATTGCTCTTAAAGGCACATACACCACATAGATCATCATTAATATATATTGTGAATAGCTGGGGTCCAAGGACCGACCCCTGCGGTACCCCACTAGTCACTGCATGCCACTCGGAAAAAGACCCGTTTATTCCAACTCTTTGCTTTCTGTCTGCCAACCAGTTCTCTATCCAAGTCAATACCTTGCCCCCAATCCCATGTGCCTTAACTTTACACGCTAATCTCTTATGCGGGACCTTATCGAAAGCCTTTTGAAAGTCCAAATACACCACATCCACTGGTTCTCCCTTATCTATTTTACCAATTACATCCTCAAAAAAATACCAGTTACATTCTTGGACTCTAGATGGGAAATCAAGGAATATGGGGATCGGGCGGGAAAGTGGAGTTGAGGTTGAAGATCAGCCATGATCTTACTGAATGGCAGGGCAGGCTCGAAGGGTCGTATGGCCTACTCCTACTCCTAATTCTTATGTACTTATAAAACATCCCAAGGCGCTTCACAGGAGCATTATCAAACAAAATTTGACACTGAGTCACGAGGAGATATTAAGACAAATGACCAGAGAGGTAGGTTTTCAAGGAGGAGAGAGAGAGGTAGAGAGACAGAGAGGCTTAGGGAGGGAATTCCAGAGCTTAGAGCCCAGGCAGCGGAAGGCACGGACACCAATGGTGGAGCGATTAAAATCAGGGTGCGCAAGAGGTCAGAATTGGTGGAGTGCTGAGATCTCGGAGGGTTGTAGGGCTGGAGGAGGTTACAGAGATAAAGAGGGGCAAGGCCATGGAGGGATTTGAAATCGGGATGAGAATTTTAAAATCGAGGCGTTGCCTCAGTAAGAATACTTTTGTGGTATTAAGGTTATTTCACATCTTCTGATATGGATTTAAACAGGAAGTAAACATCTATTGTTGGTAAACCAAAAATACTAATTTATTCAGTGGACTTTACATGAAGTCTAGTTAGGGTGCCCTTGTTAATGTTTTAAGTCCATTCTGTTGGTTCTGTATGTCACAATCAACTAAGCACAGCAACCAGATTCTCTTTAAGGAGACGCAGGAAGAATGGAAGTTTGAAAACAGGGGAGATCATTTAAAATGCTACATCCATGTGAAAACCTAAGGAAGAATTAGCCGTCATTATCTGAGGTGCAGTCTATAAGGTGGTTTTGGCTAACCAGTGAAACAATTACAAATATATGGCAAGAATCCGGCTCCAGATCAGAAAGTGTCTTAGTGAGTGCCATGCTCTGACTACAGCTGTATAAGTCACAGTAGCCTTTTTTGTTACATGGTCTTTCCTGGCACCTGGAGAAAGTGACTATGTCATTGCTTAAAGTACCATGTCCATCTGCATTGAGGAGACAACAGATCCATTCCTTTTTCTAAATGCAATGAGAAACACTTGGCTACACAGCAAAGTGTTGCTGGTGGTGGAGAGGGCAAAAGCAAGAAACCGAGAAAAGAGGAAGCTTACAATTTATCTGGCTATGCTTCGCATGCAGATGAAAAGTAAGGTTGCTCTAGGGAATCTTAGTACTGTATTAGAAGAGATTGGCAGGTGTCTAGTCCAATTGAAAGGACAACTTGATGGAGCATAGCTCTAAATTCAAATCCCTGAAGTATTGCCCTGAAAGGCGACAAGACAATGAAAAGAATGCATTTCTGACTTGAGGCACAAAATAGAATTGGGTACTAGGGACAGAACCAGGATACTTGATCACCTAAAGTAGATCTCCAAAATGGTTCTCCAGGTAAACAATCATAGCCCAGATTTTGTGGTCAGCGGCGAATGAATGGTGCTCGCTGTTCATTATGCTTATAGCTGCCCATAGACATTTCGTGGAATTTTGAGATCTGGGACCTGCATGAACAGGGCAAGTAACAGCGTGTCTCGTCAACCAATCAGATTGAAGAACCCTCAGAGACATGCAGAGTCTAAACAAGGAAGTATATATTAGAATATTTAATTCAATGTAAAATCATGTACAGAAAGCAAAATAGAGAGGGAAAGAAAGATGGGATTAAGAGAGAGATAAGAGATAGAAAGAAAAAAGTTAAAAATGTTATTTAATTTAAAAAAAAATCTTCCAACAATAATTAAAATCTGAAGGAATGAGATTCTAAACTTATAAATTAATTTTCAGTGCCAGAGAGGTTGTTTGGCAGTAATTAAGGCTTATCACGCCATTAAAAATTCACTTACACTTGAATAAACAAGCCATAACTTTTTTTGGTGTGTTTAGTGGGCATCTACTGGGCAAATATCACAACTTCATGCCCTTACAAGTATTTCAATGACGAGTCTCTTGGCAAGGTATCGGTGTAGTGAAGCTTGTGGAGAAGCAAGGGAACTCGGACAACAACTTCCTGATTTCCACATTTAACTACGCCTGTGCAGATGCCGAAAGTTGCTGTCTGATTTACTCCATAATAATGGTGAGCACTGATAGCCTCACCATTATTCTTAGAGCAAATTCTGGGCCCATGAAATTTTTAAGTGAAACTGAAAAAAACAGTAGAACAGTGTTGTTTATTTTCAACCAAAAGTACAGATGATTTTTGCAGTAAAAGTGAAGTCCCAAAACAAAAATATAATTCATTAATACACAAAAAACATGTTAAATGAAAATGAATAGACACTTGTGAAAAACAACCTACCATATATTAAACAAGTGTTCAATTAATATTACAAAAAGGAAAGCCTGGGGATACTTAGAACATAAAGTATTGCCCCACTTATAGAAAATGTCTTCATTCGCATGATAAATTTTCTGTTCTGTGGACACTCAGGGTCCACTAGCACCCTGGGCCACTGTGAAAATAGAATATTACAGCACAGGATGTGGCCCATTGCATCTGCGCCAGTTCTCTTAGGGCAAGTCCATTTTCTAACACAGTGGTATCCAGATGATATGAAACTTTCCCAAGTCAAACACCTTCAGACTATCCTGAGTTGGCCCAAAGAACCAACTTCTATATTAGTGATCACAGGTGATCCAACAAATATGCTGGTCATCCCCATATCCTACTTCCTCAGGGTAATTTGGGATACAAGTGGTGCTATTTTAAATAATACATTAGGTGATCTCCCATGGCATTGTTGAAGGATAGAGTTTGATGGGCCATCATGGCATTCAGTGCAATGCAGTTTTGAGTTGGGAGCAGAGCACAGGGCTAAGGAGTGGAGCACAGAAAGGGGGTCAAGGATTGGAATATAGTGGGAGTGAGGAAGAGAATCGAGGACAGTTTGGGAATGAGGAATGAAAGGCATCAGAACTCTAAGGAGATGAGCATAACAGGGCTGGAGAGTGCACCGTACATATATTAGTTTCTGAACCAGAAAGCCAGGTAAGTTTGTAGTATGCCCAGGGAATTAAGAGATCCTTCTTCAGTTTATCTTAGCTGCTGGTTTTATCTTGTGCTTTTATGTCTTCAGAAGGCAGCAGAGTAACAGCACATTAGATTTTGACTACGTTTTATCTGCCAAACTGATTTACTAAACAGTGAAGTAACAAAAGAATAGTGGTAATGCAACATACTTTTGTAGAAGTTGTTAAGCTGAAGTTAGCTCCCCATATAATAGAAAAAAAATGCTAAGCTATGATACAAGTAATATTCGTATGCAACAGTTCTTCTCCTTTTCTCACCATCTATGTAAGCTATCTGGTCTGACTTTCTACAAAGGCTAATCCTTAGATTAGAAAAAGACAGACTGATAATATCTTCAAAAAAAGGAACCAGGACTGGGAAGATTTAAATAGCTGCCTGCATCGCAACACATTGGCCCTGAAATTAGATAGGGGGCTTGCGCCTGCGCGCCGACATCTGAAGCCCGGGCCTGCTTGCATTTCCTTTCACAGGCCCGGTTCAGATGTCGGCGCACTGTGCTAACCTGATCCAGCGGCGTAGTTAGTGCGATGTGCCGGCTGGGATCAGGTGAGCACTGTGCAGCCAATCAGGGGAGGGGAAACTCATTCATGAGTTTGACAGTAAGAGCTGTCAAACTCATGAAAAGTATGGGCTGCCAAAACACTACTTTAACTTTAAATAAAATTTTAAAAAACATCCCACTGACTATAATAACTATAAATAAGTTTAAAAAAATGTTTTAAACAATTAATCAATTTTTTGAAAAAAATAAATTAAAAAAAAATAGGGTCTAGAACTAAACTTACCATCCTGTAAATTCTTTAAAAATAACAAACCTGTGGAAAAAAAATGTCTACATTGTACTAAAAGCCCACTTACCTGAAAAACGAAATACTTACATCTTCTTTTTCCACGCGTAAAGACCGGAGGCCTTTACACGCGCGCAACACTGGAAAAAAAAGGAATTTTACTGCGCACGCGCTGCCTGTGCAGTCGCGCGTGTTCTGCCTCTGAACCCCTTTGTTCAGAGGGCAGGAAATGCCGGTTTTCCCTGCATGCGCTGTGCATGCTGAAAACCGGCATTTCCTCCGGCCAGACGCGTGAGTACCCCGACCGTACTCACGCATTGGGACAGGAATTACTGGCCCATTGCCAATGTGTTCAAATATTTGAAAAGAATCACAAAAGATACTGGGCCAGAATTTACTGTAAATTTAAAGGTGAGGCTAGCAGCGCTCACCGTTATTTATGTGCCAATCAGACAGCAAATTCAGGCAAATGCAGATGGGCAGTTAAACGTGAAAATCTGGAAGTTGAGGTCCAAGATGCGCCACTCATCCATAAACTACGTGACAACGGCATCTCACTGTCTGACTCCCCATTCAAATGTATTGAAAGGTGTGACGTTCCTGTACTTGCACGGTAGATACAGTCAGGGGAAGATAGAGGAACAGATATGTAGGCAAATCTCAGAGATGTGTAGAAATAATAGGGTAATAATAGTAGGGGATTTCAACTTCCCCAATATTAACTGAGTGTGAAAGGCTTAGAGGGTGCGGAATTCTTAAAGTGCATCCAGGAGAGCTTTTTGAGCCAGCATGTAGAAAGTCCGACAAGAAAGGGGGCAGTACTGGACCTAATTCTAGGGAATGTAGCTGGGCAAGTGGTAGAAGTGTCAGTAGGAGAGCATTTTGTTGACAGTGACCATAATTCGGTGAGATTTAAGCTAGTCATGGAAAAGGACAAAGGTTGACCGGAAATAAAGGTTCTAAATAGGGGGAAGGCTGATTTTAAAATGATAAGGCAGGATCTGGCCAAGGTGGACTGGGATCAGCTACTTGTAGGAAAATCCACATCACAGCAGTGGGAGTCTTTCAGAAAGGAAAGGGAGAGAGTACAACGCCAACATGTTCCCGTAAAGGTCAAGGGTGGGACCAACAAGCCCAGGGAACCCTGGATGTCAAGGGATATACAAGAATGCATTAGGAAAAAAAGGAAGGCGTTTAGCAGAGACTAAAAACAGTGGAAGCCCTAGAGGAGTATAGAAAGTGCAGGGAGGTACTTAAAAAATAAATTAGGAGAGCGAAGAGGGGGCATGAAAAAACACTGGCGGGCAAAATAAAGGAAAATCCCAAGGTGTGTTATTAGTATATTAAGGGCAAGAGGATAACCAGGGAAAGAGTAGGGCCCATTAGGGACCAAAGTGGCAATCTGTGTATAGAGCCGGAAGATGGAGGTGAGGTTTTAAATGAATATTTTGCATCTGTGTTCACTATGGAGAAGGACAATGTAGGCATAGAAATCAGGCAGGGGGATTGTGATATACTTGAACAAATTAGTATTGAGAGGGAGGAGGTACTAGTGGTTTTAGCGGGCTTAAACGTGGATAAATCTCTAGGCCCAGACAAGATGTATCCCCGGCTGCTGTGTGAGGCAAGGGAGGAGATTGCAGGGGCTCTGACACAAATTTTCAGAACCTCTCTGGCCACAGGGGAGGTGCCAGAGGACTGGAGGACAGCTAATGTAGTACCATTATTCAAGAAGGGTAGTAGGGATAAACCAGGGAATTACAGGCTAGTGAGCCTAACATCAGTGGTAGGGAAATTATTGGAAAAATTTCTGAGGGACAGAATTAGTCTCCACTTGGAGAGGCAAGGATTAATCAAGGATAGTCAGCATGGCTTTGTCAGGGGAGATCACGTCTAACCAATTTGATTGAATTTTTTGAGGGGGTGATGAGGTGTGTGGATGAGGGTAGTGCAGTTGATGTAGTCTACATGGACTTCAGTAAGGCTTTTGACAAAGTCCCGCATGGCAGACTGTTCAAGAAGGTAAGAGCCGATGGGATCTAGGGTAATTTGGCACATTGGATCCAAAATTGGCTTAGTAGCAGGAGGCAGAGGGTGATGGTCGAAGGTTGTTTTTGTGACTGGAAGCCTGTGTCCAGTGGTGTACCGCAGGGATCAGTGCTGGGTCCTTTGCTGTTTGTAGTGTACATTAATGATTTAGATATGAATGTAGGAGGTATGATCAGTAAGTTTGCAGATGACACGAAAATTGGTGGAGTGGTAAATAGCGAGGAGGGAAGCCTCAGGCTACAGGACGATATAGATGGGTTGGTCAGATGGGCAGAACAGTGGCAAATGGAATTTAACCCTGGAAAGTGTGAGGTGATGTATTTTGGGAGGACTAACAAGGCAAGGGAATACACAATGAATGGTAGGACCCTAGGAAGGACAGAGGATCAGAGGGACCTTGGGTGTGCATGAACATAGATCCCTGAAGACAGCAGGAGAGGTAGATAAGGTGGTTAAAAAGACATACGGAATACTTGCCTTTATTAGCCGAGGCATAGAATATAAGAGCAGGGAGGTTATGATGGAGCTGTACAAAACGCTAGTTAGGCCACAGCTGGAATACTGTGTGCAGTTCTGGTCACCACACTATAGGAAGGATGTGATTGCATTGGAGAGGGTGCAGAGGAGATTCACCAGGATGTTACCTGAGCTGGAGCGCTTCAGCTATGAAGAGAGACTGGACCGGCTGGGGTTGTTTTCCTTAGAGCAGAGAAGGCTGAGCGGGGACCTGATTGAGATATACAAAATTATGAGGGGCATAAATAGGGTAGATAGAAAGGAACTTTTCCCTTAGCAGAGGGGTCAATAACCAGGGGGCATAGTTTCAAGGTAAGGGGCAGGAGGTTTAGAGGGGAATTGAGGAAAAACCTTTTCACCCAGAGGGTGGTTGTAATCTGGAACTCACTGCCTGAAAGGGTGGTAGAGGCAGGAACCCTCACAACATTCAAGAAGCATTTAGATGAGCACATGAAACGCCATAGCTTAGAAGGCTACGGGCCAAGTGCTGGAAAATGGGAGTAGAATAGATAGGGCTTGCTGGCCGGCGTGGACACAATGGGCTGAAGGGCCTCTTTCTGTGCTGTATAACTATGACTCTATACGGACCAAACTCACCACAGAAAGCCCCGAGACCGGAGAGGCAGTGGACCTGCGAGGGATCACCAGAGGTGGCGGAGCTACTTAAAGAGCAGCCCGAGGCAGCGAGGCCCAGAGCCCCGAGACCGGAGAGGCAGCGGACCTGCGAGGGATCACCAGAGGCGGCGGAGCTACTTAAAGAGCAGCCCGAGGCAGTGAGGCCCAGAGCCCCGAGACCGGAGAGGCAGCGGACCTGCGAGGGATCACCAGAGGCTGCGGGGCTACTTAAAGAGCAGCCCGAGGCAGCGAGGTCCAGAGCCCCGAGACCGGAGAGGCAGCGGACCTGCGAGGGATCACCAGAGGCGGCGGAGCTACTTAAAGAGCAGCCCGAGGCAGCGAGGCCCAGAGCCCCGAGACTGGAGAGGCAGCGGACCTGCGAGGGATCACCAGAGGCATACCAATCCAGGTTCCGCGAGAGAGGTAAAAAGTAATCCAAGTGTGACATCAGCAGGAAGCAGGTAAGTGATTGGTTGGTGAGTATTTCTCTCTTTCTTAAACTTTAACTCTGTTTTATAGTTTCTAAGGTCTCTCTGGTGTAGCGGGGACTGTTGGTAAACTATTTAACTATAGTGTAATTAGTGGGATTGATTGATTTAATTTAAACTCAATTAATTAAAGGGTAAGTCATGGCAGGACAGCCTGGCCCTGTGATCTGCTCCTCCTGCGAGATGTGGGAACTCAGGGACACCTCCTGTGTCCCTGACAACTACATGTGCAGGAAGTGCACCCAGCTGCAGCTACTGACAGACCGCATTGCGGCACTGGAGCTGCGATTGGATGCATACTGGAGCATTCACGATGCTCGGGACATCGTGAATAGCACGTTTAGGGAGTTGGACACACCACAGGTAGAGGTTGGACAGGAAGAAAGGGAATGGGTGACCAACAGGCAGAGTACTAGGCGCAGGCAGGTAGTGCAGGGGTCCCCTTTGGCCATCCCCCTCTCCAACAGATATACCACTTTGAGTACTGTTGGAGGGGATGGCTTATCAGAGGAAGGCAGCAGCAGCCAACTTCCTGGCACCAGGGGTGGCTCTGCTGCACAGAATGAGAGGAAAAAGAGTGGTAGAGCTATAGTAATAGGGGATTAAATTGTAAGGGGAATAGATAGGCGTTTCTGCGGCCGCAAACAAGACTCCAGGATGGGGTGTTGCCTCCCTGGTGCAAGGGTCAAGGATGTCTCCGAGTGGCTGCAGAACATCTTGGAAGGGGAGGGTGAACAGCCAGTTGTCGTGGTGCATATAGGCACCAACGATATAGGTAAAAAGCAGGATGAGGTCCTAAAAGCGGAATATAGGGAGTTAGGAGGTAAATTAAAAAACAGGACCTCAAAGGTAGTAATCTCAGGATTGCTACCAGTGCCACGTGCTAGTCAGAGTAGAAAAGAAGGATACTTCAGATGAATACGTGGTTAGAGGAATGGTGCCAGGGGGAGGGATTCAAGTTCCTGGGACATTGGAACCGGTTCTGGGGGAGGTGGGACCAGTTCAAATCGGACGGTCTGCACCTGGGCAGGGCTGGAACCGATGTCCTAGGGGGAGTGTTTGCTAATGCTGTGGGGGAGGGTTTAAACTAAAATGGAAGGGGGTTGGGAACCTGAGCAGGGAGACAGAGGAAAGGGAAACAAGGATAAAAGCAAAAGATAGGAAGGAGAAAAACAAAAGTGGCAGTCAGAGAAATCAACGGTTTAAATCAAACGTGGCCACAGTAAATAATAATTCTAATAGGTCTAAGAGCATTAAAAAAACAAGCCTGAAGGCTTTGTGTCTTAATGCGAGGAGCATTTGTAATAAGGTGGATGAATTGGCTGTGCAAATAGAGGTAAACGAATATGATTTGGTTGGGATTACGGAAACGTGGCTCAAGGATGGCCAAGACTGGGAACTCAACATCCAGGGGTATTCGATATTCAGGAAAGATAGGCAAAAAGGAAAGGGAGGAGGGGTAGCATTACTGGTTAAAGAAGGGATTAACACAATTGTAAAGAAGGATATTAGCTCTGATGATGTGGAATCTGTATGGGTAGAATTGAGAAATACTAAGGGGAAAAAAACATTAGTGGGATTGGTATATAGACCTCCAAACAGTAAGGCGGAGGTTGGGGATGGCATTAAAAGGGAAATTAAAGAAGTGTGCAATAAGGGCACAGCAGTCATCATGGGTGACTTTAATCTACATATAGATTGGGCTAACCAAATTAGTAACAATACTGTGGAGGAGGAATTCCTGGAGTGTTTACGGGATGGTTTCCTGGACCAATATGTCGAGGAACCAACCAGAGATCAGGCCATCTTAGACTGGGTATTATGTAACGAGAAAGGATTAATTAGCAATCTTGTTGTACGAGGCCCCTTGGGTCAGAGCGATCATAATATGATCGAATTCTTCATTAAGATGGAGAATGAAGTAGTTGACTCAGAAACTAGGGTCCTCAATTTAAATAAAGGAAACTACGATGGTCTGAGGAGCGAGTTGGGTAGGATTGATTGGGGAATGGCACTCAAAGGTTTGACGGTGGATAGGCAATGGCAAACATTCAAAGACTGAATGGATGAACTACAGAAGTTGTTCATCCCAGTTTGGCATAAAAATAAAACAAAAAAGGTGACTCAACCGTGGCTAACAAGGGAAATTAGGGATAGCATAAGATCCAAGGAGAGGACATACAAATTGGCCAGAAAAAGCAATAATCCTGAGGATTGGGAGCAGTTTAGGGTTCAACAAATGAGGACAAAGGGATTAATTAAGAAAGGGAAAATAGAATATCAGAGTAAGCTTGCAGGGAACATAAAAACTGACTATAAAAGCTTTTATAGATATGTGTGAAGAGAAAAAGATTGGTGAAGTCAAGCATAGATCCCTTGCAGTCAGGATCGGGGGAATTTATAATGGGGAGCAAAGAAATGGCAGACCAACTAAATACATATTTTGGTTCTGTCTTCACAAAGGAGGACACAAATAACCTCCCAGAAATACCGCGGAACATAGGGTCTGATGAAAGGGTGGAACTGAAAGAAATCAGTATTTGTAGGGAAATGGTGTTAGGAAAATTGATGGGACTGAAGGCCGATAAATCCCCAGGGCCTGATAATCTACATCCCAGGGTACTTAAGGAAGTGGCCCTAGAAATAGTAGATGCATTGCTGGTCATCTTCCAGAACTCAATAGACTCTGGAACAGTACCCATGGATTGGAGGGTAGCTAATGTTACCCCACTATTCAAAAAAGGTGGCAGAGAAAAAGTGGGTAAGCCTGACATCGGTAGTGGGGAAAATGCTAGAGTCCATTATAAAAGTTGTAATAGCAGAGCACTTGGAAAGCAGTGACAGGATCGGACAAAGTCAACATGGATTTACAAAAGGTAAATCATGCTTGACTAATCTACTGGAATTTTTTGAGGATGTAACTGGTAAAATAGATAAGGGAGAACCAGTGGATGTGGTGTATTTGGACTTTCAGAAGGCTTTCGATAAGGTCCCGCATAAGAGGTTAGCGTGCAAAATTAAGGCACATGGGATTGGGGGCAAGGTATTGACTTGGATAGAGAGCTGGTTGGCAGACAGAAAGCAAAGAGTTGGAATAAACGGGTCGTTTTCCGAGTGGCAGGCAGTGACTCGTGGGGTACCGCAAGGATCGGTCCTAGGACCCCAGCTGTTCACAATATATATTAGTGATCTGGATGAGGGAATTGGATGTAATGTCTCCAAATTTGCAGATGACATAAAGCTGGGTGGGAGGGTATGCTGTGAGGAGGATGTCGTGAAACTCCAGTACGATTTGGACAGGTTGGGTGATTGGGCAGAAACATGGCAAATGCACTATAATGTGGATAAATGTGAGGTTATCCACTTTGGTGGCAAAAACAGGAAGGCAGATTATTATTTGAATGGCACTAGATTGGGAGAAGGGGAAGTGCAAAGAGACCTGGGTGTTCTTGTGCACCAGTCGCTGAAGGTAAGCATGCAGGTGCAGCAGGCGGTTAAGAAGGCAAATGGTATGTTGGCCTTCGTAGCAAGAGAGTTCGAGTACAAGAACAAGGATGTCTTGCTGCAGTGTACAGGGCCTTGGTGAGACTGCACCTTGAGTATTGTGTGCAGTTTTGGTCAGCTTACCTGAGGAAGGACGTTCTTGCCATGGAGGGAGTGCAGCGAAGATTCACCAGGCTGATACCTGGGATGGCAGGAATGACGTACGAGGAGAGATTGTGTCAATTGGGCTTATACTCACTGGAGTTTAGAAGATTGAGAGGGGATCTCATCGAAACCTATAAAATTCTGTCAGGTCTGGACAGACTAGATGCAGAAAGGATGTTTCTGATGGCCGGGGAGTCCAGAACCAGGGATCATAGTCTAAGGATAAGGGGTAAGCCATTTAGGACTGAAATGAGGAGGAATTTCTTCACCCAGAGAGTGGTGAACCTATGGAATTCTCTGCCACAGAGGGCAGTGAAGGCCAGTTCATTAAATATATTCAAGAAAGAGTTGGATATATTTCTTGAAGCTAAAGGGGTCAAGGGATATGGGGAGAAGGCAGGGACAGGGTACTGAATTTGGATGATCAGCCATGATCTCATTGAATGGCGGAGCAGGCTCGAAGGGCCGAATGGCCTACTCCTGCTCCTATCTTCTATGTTTCTATGTTTCTATGTTAGGGCTTGTGCATTTCAGTCTAAATACCCATTTTAACAGCGTGATATGTCTTAATGACTGACAAGCAACCTCCCTCTGGCACTGAAAATTAACTTTGACCAAAGTGGAGTCTCATTGCTTCAGATTTTAATTGTTGTTGTGGGATTTAAAAACATTTTTCAATTAATTATTTTTTACTTTTTCTGTGTCTCCTTTTTCTCTCTGTCTTAATCTAATCTTTCTTTCCCTCTTTGTTTTGCTTTATACACCTGATTTGACATTGAATTCACTATTCTAACTTACACTTCCTGGTTCAGACTCTGCGCTGTTCATTAACAATTATTCAATCTGATTGGTTGAGAAGATATACTGTTGCTTGCCCTGTTCACACAGGTCCCAGCTGCCCTGTAGAGGGCGCCATGCCATTTGGATCTGTAACTTATAGCAAGTGCCAGTGCAAAAGTTCATAGAATTTAAATGGACATGGGGAAGTCTAACGCTACTTTTCATTTTTGTCAGTATTGTGTACTGAAAATGTTGCCCCTACTTTTTCCTGTGCCTTTAAAAGCATAGATTTACATTAGCTACTTTTATGTTGAGTTAAGTACCATGTGCCTTGCAGGAGTTCCCAGGATGCAGGTCTCATATAGCCAGTGGCCTTCCGGCAAGTTTTCTTCAGAGTTGCTGCAAGTTGTTTGAGACCCACGCATCGGGAGCCACTAACACTATCATGTTTCTGAAGGAATGTAAAAGTGCATCATCCCATTTATAATCAGGGCTTACAGAAATTAGAGTAGCAAGATAGCTTTTTATCTTTAAATCAAGCAAAATGCTCATTTACCAATTTCCTTCTATTGACAGAGAAACTTACCATCAACGTCCATGAAATTATACTTTTATAATTGGATACAACAGATAAATAATGCAAAATATGTAATAATCTTCTTTAACATTTATAATCACCACCATTCCTAGTAAGATAAACAATGATCTGAGCAAACTGATGGCACATGGTATAAAGCAAACACCAGATGTTGTAACAGCAGAGATATAAATCTGTGCACCAATTTCTTTGATTGTCAGCATCTTAATTATAACATATTTAAGATTGTTGTATTTAAATATAGTTCACTTTTATGCTTATTTTCATTGTAATTACTTTTTCCTCAATTGTTTTTGATAATGCAATGGTGTTTGATTACAATTTCCTTTTCAATTTCTGATTCAGCAAAATCACAAGTTTTAAAAAAGCCAGCTAATTTGATGGATTACAGCAACACCACTTTGAACAGTTTATTATCTTCTGACACCAGTATACACGCAAGATTAGAGTTTAAAATAAGGGCTGCCAAAATGTTATGTTGCTTCACCACTTTGTGTCCAGATGTTGATATCAATCAGTGCCTTTAAGCAGAGGTTGTCAAATGGAAAAGCAAAAACAGCTGGTTACTGAGAGTATGCAGAGGCACATGGATAAGGGTTGCCAGTTATACTAACAAAGCAAAATGTAAATAATTAATGGTTATTTGCGGAATAAATTAATTCTACATTTATAATAAGTTGTTCTAATCTAGTTTACGGAAAAACATATTAAAAGATGATTCTGTGTGAAGTAGAAAGCCTCTGAAATGAGTTACGTTCTGGTTGGGCACCTTTAACATGAAAAGGGTAAAGGTAACATTTGGAGCATGCTGCATACTCCTAGACCAGAACAAGAAGGAAGAGTGTTTACTCTGAAGAGGTAAGAGGATATGTGCAAACATGAAGGTAATTTTAAGTGGAGTCTTCAATCATTTATACTAAAATATGGAGATCCAAGTGCTTTGGAGTCAGAGTTATTAAATGTAATGCATCACATCCTTACTTATGACCCAATATGCCAGGATAACCACAAGAGGTAGGTGTACATGTGGCCTGAGTAATACTGAGTAAGGCGAGGTGAGAGTGACTGCCCTTGATATCAAAGCAGCATTTGACTGACAGTGGCATCAAGCGGCCCTAGTAAAATTGAAGTCAGTGGGAATCGGGGAAGTTTCTCCACTGGCTGGAGTCATACTTAACACAAAGGAAGATGGTTGTGGTTGTTGGAGGTAAATCATCTCAGCCCCAGGACATTGCTGCAGGAGTTCCTCAGGGCAGTGTCCTAGGCCCAACCATCTTCAGTTGCTTCATCAATTACCTTTCCTCCATCATAAGGTCAGGAGTGGGCATGTTCGCTAATGATTGCACAGTTTTCAGCTCCATTCGCAACTCCTCAGATAATGAAGCAGTCCATGCCCACATGCAGCAAGACCTGGATGATATTCAGGCTTGGCCTGATAAATGGCAAGTAACATTTGCACCACACAAGTACCAGGCAATGGCCATCTCCAACAAGCAAAAGTCTAATAACCGCCCCTTGACATTCAATGGCATTACCATCGCCATATCCTCCGCCAGCAACATCCTGGGGGTCACCATTGACCAGAAACTTAACTGGACCAGCCACATAAATACTGTGTCTACAAGAGCAGGTCAGAGGCTGGGTATTCTGCAGTGAGTATCTCACCTCCTGACTCCCCAAAGCCTTTCCACCATCTACAAGGCACTAGTCAGGGGTATGATGGAATACTCCCCACTTGCCTGGATGAGTGCAGCTCCAACAACACTCAAGAAGCTCAACACCATCCAGGATAAAGCAGCCTGCTTGATTGGCACCCCACCCACCACTTTAAACATTCACTCCCTCCACCACTGGTGCGCCATAGCTGCAGCGTGTATAAGATGCACTGCAGCAACTCACCAAGGCTTCTTTGACAGCACCTTCCAAACCCGTGACCTTTACCGCCTAGAAGGACAAGGGCAGCAGGCGCATGGGAACACCATCACCTGCACGTTCCCCTCCAAGTTACACACCATCCTGACTTAGAAATATATCGCCGTTCCTTTATTGTCACTGGGCCAAAATCCTGGAACTCCCTCCCTAACAGCACTGTGGGAGTACCTTCACCACACGGACTGCAGCGGTTCAAGAAGGCAGCTCACCACCACCTTCTCAAGGGAAATTAGGGACGGGCAATAAATGCAGTCACTTGGACAAGTGTGGATTAATTAAGGAATGTCAGCACGGATTTGTTGAAGGCAAATTGTGTTTAACTTCCTTGACCGAGTTCTTTGATGAGGTGACAAAGAGGGTTGATGAGGGTAATGCAGCTGACATGGTGTATTTGAACTTCCAAAAGACGTTTGATAAAGTGCCACATAATGCTTGCCAGCAAAGTTGAAGCCCATGGAATAAAAGGGACAGTGGCAGCATGGATGCAAAATTGGCTAAGTGACAGGAAACAGAGAGTAGTGGTGAACGGTTGTTTTTCGAACTGAGTAAGTTACACAGTAGTGATCCCTTGGGGTCGGTACTAGGACCACTGCTTTTCTTGATATATATTAATGACTTGGACTTGGGTGTACAGGGTACAGTTTCCAAATTTGCAGATGACACAAAACTTGGAAGTATAGTCAACAGTGAGGAGGATAGTGATAGACTTCAAGAAGAAGTAGACAGGCTGGTGAAATGGGCAGATGAAATTTAATGCAGAAAAGTGTGAAGTGATACATTTTGGTAGGAAGAATGAAGAGCGGCAATATAAACTAAAGGGTGCAATTCTAAAGGGGGTGCATGAACAGAGAGACCTGGGGGTATATGTGCACAAATTGTTGAAGGTGGCAGGGCAGGTTGAGAAAGCGATTAAAAAAGCATACGGGATCCTGGGCTTCATAAATAGAGGCATAGGGCTTGATTTTCCAAGCCCCAAGGAGGCGGAAGTGGTGGAAAAATTGCAGAATTGGGGGGCAGGAACCCATCCCGCCCCCAACCCGCCTCTGTGCCAATGTCCCAGGAGGCGGGTGCCCAACCTGTGTGTGAGGTAAGTGTAAAGTGTTTTAATAAGTTTTACTTACCTTTACTTTCTCCTGCAGGCTTCCTTCCTTCAGTTCTCGGGAGTCCCTCAGCTCACTGGCACAGAAATCAGAATGGCCGCTGAACTGTCAAAAGCTGCAGCCTCTGCTTTCTGGTCTGGAGAGCTCTCTAACTGAGTCTGAGTAGACGGACTCAAGTTAGAAGACAGATTGTCAGTGTTTGACAGCTTCACAGAGCTGTCAAATGCTGATTTTTCATCTGTCAAAAACTCTTGACAGATGAAATGTCAATCGTTGACGTCACCATTAACCAGGTGTCCCTTAATTGGCCTGCTGAGCCCGCTGGGTGGGCTTAACAAGGTCAATCAAGGGAAAATAGCGTGGGTTGGCCACAAGTCGATGAAGGTGGGACTACAACCCAAAAAGTGGGAGTCAAGCCTCCAAAAGCTCCCCATTGACAAAATCGAGCCCGTAGAGTACAAAAGCAAGGAAGTTATGATGAACCTTTATAAAACATTAGTTTGGCCTCAACTGGAGTATTGTGGCCAATTCAAGGCACCGCAGTTTAGGAACGATGTGAATGCCTTAGAGAGGGTACAGAAAAGATTTACGAGAATGGTTCCAGGGATGAGGGACTTCAGTGATGTGGATAGACTAGAGAACCTGGGGTTGTTCTCCTTAGAGCAGAGAAGGTTAAGAAGAGATTTGATAGAGGTGTTCAAAATCATGAGGGGTCTAGACAGAGTAGATAGAGATAAATTGTTCCCATTGGTCGAGAACCAGAGGACACATTTTAAGGTGGTTGGCAGAAGAACCAAAGGCGATATGAGGAAAAACTTTTTTACGCAGCAAGTGATTAGGATCTGGAATGCACTGCCTGTGAGGGTGGTGGAGGCAGACTCAATCATGGCTTTCAAAAGGGAATTGGACAAGTACCTGAAGGAAAAGATTTGTAGGGCTACAGGGAGAGGGCAGGGGAGTGGGACTAGCTTAAGTGCTCTTGCAGAGAGCTGGCACGGGCTCGACAGGCCGAATGGCCACCTTCTGTGCTGTAACCATTCTATGATTCTAAGTGAATTTCCATATACTGTAGTCAAAAAAAAACAATCAATTATAGAGATGTGAAAAAAAGCACAATTGCTGGTCAGTTACGAGGTGTGGGTGGTGGTGGTGGAGGGGAGCAGTAGAGAGAACGGAAACAAGACAAATAGTCCCATTAATAAACATTAAAGTTGCAAGTACATAGTGATGTCCAAACATCTGAACATTCTGCCTTTATTTTTATACATAATGAACATGCAAGTAAATTAACAACTACAGCTAGCATGTATATAATGCTCCAAAGTCTCAAGGCGCTTCACAAATAAGCAATGAAAATGGACGCCGAGTTAGAAAGAGATTGGTATTGATGACTGAATGTTAAGTCAAGGAGATGGGTTTTGCGGAGTTATTTTTTAAAAAAGGTGGCGAGATAGCTGCAGGGGTACCTAAGGCTTTGCCACCAATGGTAGGTCGAATGGAGGGGAGGAGGGATGTGCAGAAGGCCATTATTTTGTAAGATAATCAGCCACACACAGTCTGTAGATGTTCAAAAGCAAGTATTCATGGCCAATCAATTTTTCTGAACAGTAAATGGCAAGTACTGGTATAACTTTGTAGTGTAATAGCTCTAAAGATTACTCTAGCCATCTAAGTCACCAGAGCTGTCAAATTGGGTAAATCCTAGGCATGAGATTTTCAGTCATGAGCCAACCGCATAGTAATTGGGATTAGGCATTAATTAAGAGGGGGAAAATAGATTATGAGAGTAAGCTTGCAGGGAACATAGTAATTGGGATTAGGGATTAATTAAGAGGGGGAAAATAGATTATGAGAGTAAGCTTGCAGGGAACATAAAAGCTGACTGTAAAAGCTTGTATAGATATGTGAAGAGAAAAAGATTGGTGAAGTCAAGCATAGGTCGCTTGCAGTCAGAAGCAGGGGAATTTATAATGGGAAACAAAGAAATGGCAGACCAATTAAATACATACTTTGGTTCTGTCTTCACAAAGGAAGACACAAATAAACTCCCAGAGATGTCGGGGAACATAGGGTCTAATGAAAGGGAGGAATTGAATGAAATCAGTATTTGTAGGGAAATGGTGTTAGGGAAATTGACGGGATTGAAGGCCGATAAATCCCCAGGGCCTGATAATCTACATCCTAGGGTATTAAGGAAGTGCTCTAGAAATAGTAGATGCATTGCTGGTCATCTTCCAAAATTCTATAGACTCTGGAACAGTTCCTATGGATTGGAGGATAGCTAATGTAAACCCACTATTTAAAAAAGGTGGTAGAGAAAAAACAGGGGATTATAGACCGGTAAGTCTGACATCGGTAGTGGGGAAAATGCTAGAGTCCATTATAAAAGATGTAATAGCAGAGCACTTGGAAAGCAGTGACAGGATCGGACAAAGTCAACATGGATTTACAAAAGGTAAATCATGCTTGACTAATCTACTGGAATTTTTGAGGATGTAACTGGTAGAATAGATAAGGGAGAACCAGGGGATGTGGTGTATTTGGACTTTCAGAAGGCTTTCGATAAGGTCCCACATAAGAGATTAGCGTGCAAAGTTAAAGCACATGGGATTGGGGGTAAGGTACTGTCTTGGATAGAGAACAGGTTGGCAGACAGGAAGCAAAGAGTTGGAATAAACAGGTCTTTTTCCGAGTGGCAGGCAGCGACAGGGTACTGCAGGGATCGGTGCTAGGACCCCAGCTATTCACAATATATATAAATGATCTAGACGAGGGAACTAGATGTAATATCTCCAAGTTTGCAGATGACACAAAGCTGGGTAGGCATGTGTGCTGTGAAGAGAATGCAGAGAAACTGCAGTATGATTTGGACAGGTTGGGTGATTATACTGCATTTGCCATGCATCTGCCCAATGTGGTAAAATGCGAGGTTATCCACTTCGGTGGCAAAAACAGGAAGACAGATTATTATCTGAACGGCAATAGATTGGGAAAAGGGGAAGTGCAACGAGACCTGGGTGTCCTTGTGCACTAGTCGCTGAAGGTAAGCATGCAGGTGCAGCAGGCAGTTAAGAAGGCAAATGGTAGGTTGGCCTTCATAGCGAGAAGATTCGAGTACAGGAGCAAAGATGTCTTGCTGCAGTTGTACAGGGCCTTGGTGAGACCACACCTTGAGTATTGTGTGCATTTTGGTTGCCTTATCTGAGGAATGATGTTCTTGCCATGGAGAGAGTGCAGCGAAGATTCACCAGACTGATACCTGGGATGGCAGGAATGACGTATGAGGAGAGACTGGGTCAATTAGGCTTATATTCGCTAGAGTTTAGAAGAATGAGAGGGGATCTCATTGAAACTTATAAAATTCTAACAGGTCTAGACAGACTAGATGCAGGAAAGATGTTCCCAATGGCGGGGGAGTCCAGAACCAGGGGTCACAGTCTAAGGATAAGGGGTAAGCCATTTAGGACTGAGATGAGGAGGAATTTCCTCACCCAGAGAGTGGTGAACCTGTGGAATTCTCTACCACACAAGGCAGCTGAGGCCAAATCATTAAATATATTCAAGTAGGAGTTAGATATATTTCTTAAGGCTAAAGGGATCAAGGGATATGGGGAGAAAGCAGGGACCGGGTGCTGAATTTGGATGAGCCTACTCCTGCTCCTATCTTCTATGTTTCTACGTTAAGCAAACATCTCTTGCCAAAGTCAAACATGGTTAAATACAGCAAGCATTGTCTGCATGCATTGAGCTATCCATGCTTTCGTCGGATTTCACTGTCCTGTTGCCACTGATTTAGTCACTCCAAAACACTGAGGGGGTGAACTTGTTCAACACCAGTAGCGGACAGGCGGACAACAAACCTCCAGCACTTTTTACACAGCCTTATTTTCTTTTCCATTGGAGTCAATGAAAGAGATAACAGGGCACGGTGTAAAACGATCTGCTGATTCGCTATCAGCATGTTTTACATTATTGGCATTGACCAATTTTACCCCGTGAATTTCTTTAGTTATTACAGCAACTGGAGTGGGAGGCCAGTGAGTAGCACTTTATTCATATGTTTAAGTATGCATGCCTAGATCTCTGCCTTACTCAACGTCTTACCAATGCAAGCAAGCAAGCAGTAAGATTATACTTCAACATTGCTATTAGCACTTGATCAGACTACATCCTTCAGTGCAGTGTAAATGTGCTGTTACAATATTCTTGTGTCTTTTTTGGCATCTATGCCCTAATTTTCCCTGTTCCTTCTCTCTATTCATTTGAAATTGAAAGTGTCTGGTATGGTAGGAGTTGAAATATTACCATGTCAGCAAAGGTCAAGGCCAATATGATATGGTGCAACCCAGGTAAGTCTGCTTTAAATGCATGGAACTAAAACCTTTCATAAGTTGTAGTTTAGTTTCAACCTGAATTTTGATTTTATAACAGGACAAATTTCTCAGCTCATTACACTGGTGCTAACCTAAAGTGCAAGTTATTTTTATATTTTCAGACCTTCTAAAATCTGCCTTTTTGTGTATGTTTATGTGTGGTGTGGGGGGAGAAAGAGGGTCCAAAGGTAATGATCGTATAGCATTACTCTCTAAATTCATAGGGAAATAATTAATATTAAAATAACAGAAAATGCTGGAAAAACTCAGCAGGCCAGGCAACATCCGTGGAGCGAGAAATAGAGTCAACGTTTCAGTTCGAAGCCCTTTGTCAAGACGAAAATTAAACCTGTACTTTAAAAAATTAGATGACAAGAAACAATTTATGTCAACGTAATTCATCACATAATCAATTAGCTTTCCAGGCTAGCCATACAAAGTCAGTGAGCTTTATTTTCTTTTCAGGTTTATTCCCACTCTAGAGCAGTCAAACTCATGGCTCATCTTTCCCTCTCAAACCAAATGAACTTACATAGAAAGGTGCCCTGGTTCCCCTTGCACATCCAAAGACAATCCTTTCCCACTTTCAAACACAGAACAGGTGAAAAAAAGACTGCACCAGGCAAAAGGTGCTCTACTGGGAAACAGCTCCCCAAATTCCAAAAGGAGAGTTAGTCTTAAGTTACTTCGCTTCTCAAGGGCGCTATTAAATAATCCAAACTCCATTTTCTTTGTAAAATCCATGTTTGTTCTAACCTTCAAAAAGCTAATCCCAAAAATATATTTTAGGCATCTAGTATGATATTTCATGTATAACCCAGTACAAGTATAGGTAATGCAACAATATGAAGCTTAAAGCCATTAAGTAATGCATCTTGTATGAACTTAAGAAGTGCGAGCAGGAGTAGGCCATGTGGTCCTTCGAGCCTGCTCCGCCATTCAATAAGATCATGCCTGATCTTCTACCTCAGCTCCAGCTTCCCGCCCTATCCTCATATCCCTTGATTCTCTCAAGCTATATATATATATATATATATATATATATTCCTCTAACACTTCCCCACCACACTTTGTTGATCTGAGATAAAGGAATTTGACTTCTTCAGTCATTGTAAATCAGAGGCCCAGATATTAATACGGTGTGCATTACATGGTATAAATACCCTCAGATTCACTGTCAGCAATACAACAGGAGATCAGATAGTATAGAATTACATTTACAGATGTCATTTACTTTAAATGTCTTAAGAATATCTCCACAGTAAGGTTTTCAGAGCTCATCCACTGTTGCTGAGCTTGTTCAACAGAAACTGGCAAAGGAGTGATTTTATAGTTAACAAACCATCACATGTAAAGAAAATTCTATCCTCCATCCTGCAGAAGGGAAGAATCCTGGAAGATGTTAAAAAACTAAACTTTGAAAGTGGGTGCCCCATAGTTGCTTGATTTCATTTTGTATCCAAACTAATCTCACTATTCACTATTCTGAGCAATGGAGCCAAAGGTCTAGGAATTCAGGCGTGCCCATTTCCAGTTCAATCCCTGCGCCTGAATGGTGAGGCCCGTGGTGCCCCGATATTGGGCCTCGGGCCAGGGGCTGGAGGTGGAGCAGGGTGTGAGGGAATGGTGGCTAAGGAAGAGGGAGCAGTGGGGGGGTGGGGGGGGGGCGAATGGTGCCCAAGCGGCAGGGTGGAGAATGGCCCGCTTTCTTTCAGTGCACCTCTCGGCTCCACATTCTGGTACGTATGAGGGCCTTCCTGTCCATTAACTGTGTGAGTTCACTATGTGGCAAGTGAAGCACTGGGGCATTTGAAGATTGAAAATAGGTCGTGAGACACACACAGGACCCTAATTTAAATGAATTATTCTGACCTTTAAATCTTCCCGATGTGTGCTCCTGCCACCAGCGCATCTTCCTTATCCAATGCAACAGACAGCGCACTTCCAGTCCGAAATGTGCGCGCGCTTCCTGCACGTCATATTGGGAGCTTAGGTTGGTTAGCACCCCAAACAACAGGCACTGCATGGCCAGATTTCTAGGCCAACAACTCCAAGAACAAGTTGTTATCTGCATATAAGAGATTTTATTGCACAGTGGGTCTCATCCTTACTTTGTCAATTTGTCAACCACACTTTCCAGCAGGGTTTATGGGATCACAATCAGGAGTATGAGGAGCTCATGGACTACTTTGTCTCTAAGATTGAGACCATCCACTCAGCTGCCTCTGCCACTTCCCTTCCTTTCCCTCGCCCACCGGGCCAAACTTCCTCCAAGGTTCCCCTCTGCCCTAGCCCTGAACTCGTATCTTTCTCCAGCTTCTCTCCGATCTCCCCTCATGACCTCTCCATGCTCATTTTGTCCAAGAGACCCACTTGCTGATCCATCAACCCTATTCCCGCCAAACTGCTGACCACCCAACATTCTTTTCTGGCTCCCATATTAGCTGACATTGTTAATGGTTCTCTTTCCTCAGGTACAGTCCCCCTCTCCCTCAAATCTGCTGTCATCACCCTTCTCCTCAAAAAAACAACCCTTGACCCCTCCGTCTTTGCAAACTACCGCCCCATCTCCAACCCCCCTTTCCTCTCCAAAGTCCTTGAACGTGTCGCCTCCCAAATCCATGCCCATCTTTCACACAACTGCATGTTTGAATCCCTTCAATCAGGTTTCCACCCTGCCACAGTGCCGAAACGGCTCTTATCAGACATCCTTTGTGACTGTGACAAGGTAACCGATCCCTCCTTGTCCTTCTTGACTTCTCTGCTTTTTTTGTGGCATTATTAACTGATGTATCTGTACCCTCAGCTCCCTCTGCTCCTTTATCCCATTTAGACACTTATTTTCCTCGTCCTTCTCAACCTGTCTGCAGCCTTTGGCACAGTTGACGCCTCCATCCTCCTCCATCACTGCTGCACCGTCATTCAGCTGGGTGGAACTGCACTCGTCTGGTTCCATTCTTATTTAACTAATCGTAGCCAGAGAATCACCTGCAATGGCTTCTCTTCCCGCTCCCGCATCATTACCTCTGGTATCCCCCAAGGATCTATCCTTGGCCCCCTCCTATTTCTCATCTACATGCTGCCCCTTGGCAACACCATTCGAAAACAGTGTGTCCGTTTCCACATGTACACCAACGACACCCAGCTTTACCTCATCACCACTTCTCTCGACCCCCTCCACGGTCTCTAAATTGTCAGACTGCTTGTCCGACATCCAGTGCTGGATGAGCAGAAATTTTCTCCAATTAAATATCGGGAAGACCGAAGCCATTGTTTTCAGGCCCCACCACAAACTCTGTTCCCTAGCCACCGACTCCATCCCACTCCCTAACATCTGTCTGAGGCTCAACCACACTGTTCGCAACCTTGGTGTCATATTTGACCCTGAAATGAGCTTCTGACCACACATCCGTGGCATAACAAACACCGCCTATTTCCACCTCCGTAACATCACCCATCTCCGCCCTTGCCTCAGCTCATCTGCTGCCGAAACCCTCATCCAGGCCTTGTTACCTCTAGAGTTGACTATTCCAACACACACCTGGCTGGCCTCCCACATTCTACCCTACATAAATTTGAGGTTATCCAAAACTCAGCTGCCCGTGTCCTAACTCGCACCAAGTCCCGTTCACCCATCACCCCCAGTGCTCGCTGACCTACATTGGCTCCCGGTTAAGCAGCGCCTCGATTTCAAAATTCCCATCCTTGTTTTCAAATCCCTCCATGGCCTCGCCCCTCTCTATCTCTGTAATCTCTCCCCCCCCCCCCACCGAGATATCTGCGCTCCTCTAATTCTGCCCTTGAGCATCCCTGATTATAATTGCTCAACCATTGGTGGCCGTGCCTTCTGTTGCCTCAGCCTCGAGCTCTGAAATTCCCTCCTTAAACCTTTCTGTCCTCCTTTAAGACGCTCCTTAAAACCTACCTCTTTGACTAAGCTTCCCTAATTTCTCCTTATGTGGCTTGGTGTCAAATTTTTTGTCTTTTAATACTCTTGTGAAGCATCTTGAGATGTTTTACTACATTAAAGGTGCTATATAAATACAAGTTGTTGCTGTTATTGAGTGGGAACCCTATGAACCAGCCATCATCCCTCCTGTGAAACCAGGCCCTAAAGAGTTAAATTATGAGGACAGACTGCATAAACTTGGTTTGTATTCCCTTGAATTTAGAGGATTGAGAGGTGATCTAATCAAGGTGTTACAAGGTTTTGATAGGGTAAATACAGAGAAACTATTTCCTCTGGTGGGGGAATCAAGAATGAGGGAACATAACCTTAAAATTAGAGCTCGGCCATTCAGGAGTGAAATCAGGAAGCACTTTTTCACACAAAGGGTAGTGGATATCTGGAACTCTCTCCCCCAAAAAGTTATCGGTCTATTGGAGCTTTCAAGACTGCGATCGACAGATTTTGTTGGGTAAGGGAATCAAGGGATATGGAACAAATGAACTTGCAGAATGGGTGTGTAATAGGCACATGAACTTCAATATAGATAAGTGTGAGGTAGTACATTTTGGTAGGAAGGTTAAGGAAGCCCCATACTCAACAAAAAAAAACTTGTATTTATATAGCGGCTTTAACATAGTAAAATGTGCATCACAGGAGTGTTATTAGACAAAAATTTGACACTGAGCCACATAAGGAGTAATTAAGGCAGCTGACCAAAAGCTTGGTCAAAGGGGTAGGTTTTAAGGAACGTCTTAAAGGGGGAAAGAGAGGTAGAGAGGAGGAGATGTTTAGGGAGGGAATTCCAGAGCTTAGGGCAACAGAAGGAACAGCCACCAATGGATGAGCGATTATAATCAGGGATGCTCAAAAAGGCAGAATTAGAGGATTACAGATACCTCAGGGGATTGTGGGGCTGGCGGAGATTAGAGAGAGAGAGAGAGGAGCGAGGCCATGGAGGGATTTGAAAGCAAGGATGGGAATTTTAAAATCGAGGCGTTGTTTAACTGGGAGCTGATGTAGGTCAGCGAGCACAAACGTGATGGGTGAACGGGACGTGGTGCGAGTTAGGACACGGGCAGTCGAGTTTTGGATGACTTCAAGTTTACGTAGGGTAGAATGTAGGAGACCAGCCAGGAGTGCATTGGAATAGTCAAGTCTAGAGTTAACAAAGGCATCGATGAGGGTTTGAGCAGATGAACTGAGGCAGAGGCGGAGATGGGCAATGTTACGGAGGTGGAAATAGGTGGTCTTAATTATGCCATGAATATGTGGTCGGAAGCTCATTTCAGGGTCAAATATAACACCAAGGTTACGAACAGTCTGGTTCAGCCTCCGATAGATGTTAGGGAGAGCGATGGAGTCGTGGCTAGGGAGCAGAATTTGTGGCGGGGACCGAAGACAATGACTTCCCAATATTTAATTGAAGAAAATTTTTGCTCATCCAGTACTGGAAGTCGGACAAGCAGTCTGACAATTTAGAGACTGTGGAAGGGTCAAGAGAAGTGGTGGTGAGGTAGAGCTGGGTGTCGTCAGTGTACATGTGGAAACTGACGCTGTGTTTTTGGATGACGTCACCGAGGGGCAGCATGTAGGTGAGAAATAGAAGGGGGCCAAGGATAGATCCTTGGGGGGTACCAGAGAGAGGTAATTATGCGGGAGCGGGAAGAGAAGCCATTGCAGGTGATTTTCTGGCTACGATTAGATAGGGGGGGCACGGTGGCATAGTGGTTAGCACTGTTGCCTCACAGCGCCAGGGACCCGGGTTCAAATCTGGCCTCGGGCGACTGTCTGTGTGGAGTTTGCACATTCTCCCCGTGTTTGCGTGGGTTTCCTCCGGGTGCTCCGGTTTCCTCCCACAGCCAAATCAACCTAACCTGCACATCTTTGGACTATGATAAATTGACCCTTAGTGTTAGGGGATTAAATACGTGGGGTTACGGGGATCGGGTGGGATATGTGTCGGTGCAGGCTCGATGGGCCGAAATGGCCTCTATCTGCACTGTAGATTCTGTGATAAGAATGGAACCAGGCAAGTGCAGTCCCACCCAGCTGGACGACGGTGGAGAGGCGATGGAGGAGGATGGAGTGGTCAACCATGTCAAAGGCTGCAGGCAGGTTGAGACAGATGAGGAAAATACATGTATAAATGGGGTAAAGGAGCAAAGGGATATGGGGGTACAGATACACAGATTAATAAGGCCACAAAAAAATCAAGCAAAGCACTGGGGTTAATTTCTAGAGGGATAGAATTGAAAAGCAGAGAAGTTACGTTAAAGTTATATAGAACCTTGGTCACACCACACTTGGAGTACTGTGAACAGTTCTGGTCTCCATATTACGAAAGGGGTATAGAGGCACTGGAGAAGACGTAAACAGATTTATGAGAATGATAACAGAACTGAGAGGTTATATCTAATTATGAAAGATTGAACAGTCGCCTCTTTCCTCTAGAAAAGCGAAGACTGAGAGCTGACCCGATAAGAGGTCTTTAAGTATATGAAGGAGTTTGATAAGGTAGACATAGAGAAGATGTTTCCACTTGTGGAGTAGATCAAAACTAGGGGCCATAAATATAAGATAGTCACTCATAAATCCAATAAGGATTTCAGGAGAAACCTCTTTACCTGGAGAGTGGTGAGAATGTGGAACTTGCTCCCACAAGAAGTGGTTGAGGCGAATAGCATAGATGCATTTAAGGGGAAGCTACATAAACACGTGAAGGAGAAAGGAATAGGAGGATATGTTGATTGGGTTAGAAGAAGTAGTTTGGGAGGAGGCTTGTGTGGAGCATAAACACCAGCATGGACCTGTTGGGTCAAATGGCCTGTTTCTGTACTGTAAATACTATGTAAACTATGTAAGTAATATAGGCTGTGCCAGTTGCACAGTATGCACGAAGAGCAAAGATAACAGGGAACTGTCTTGTCAGTATCAGAACCATCAGTAAATGTAGTGGTTTGCACAAATAATTTAAATCCACTTTAGAATAGGCACACAAAACCTGATTTGATGCAGGATTTAATGAAAGAACAAAGACTCTACATGGTTGAAGGTATACTGCTTTCCCTACAGGAAACCATTAAATCAGGGACTGAATAAATGTGCCATTTATGAATGCTACCTGATCCAGGTGAGCAAGAGAACAATGCACCGTCCAAATATTGAGAGAGAGTTTTAACAAGAACTTCCCAATCAGCAGTGCTTAGGGATTTGGAGTGATAAACATAAACTGGACAATCTTTTCTATTCTACAAAAACTATCAGCCTTGCTGTTCCCGAGATATTAATTGAAGTGCTTCATTTAAAGCTTTAAGCATTTTTGGGGTTAATAAATGATTAAACGTGGCTATGGAATTCTCTAGTGAAATCATCGGGACCTGGGGCTTTTAAGTTCGGAAGAAAGTGGATTCCTTTTTTTTAAATTTCCCTAATTGGATTGTTCTATCTAGTAAATCTTTCTTCTCCTGTGATATCTTTAGGTGCAGTACATCTTCCATTAATTAAGATTATACTCTCTGCCGTACGAGCAATCAAAAATGTCTCCAGACAGCTTTTTTAGCATGAATAATTGTGACTTTTTTTTAACTTTTATTGGATGTCAAAATAGCTTCCTTTGCATCCTCGTTTTTAAATGCATGCTTTCCCTATATTTGAATCAGCTGTGGAGAAGAATCTGGAGCCATTCAAGGAGCAGGATACCAGCTGAGGTGTAGGCAGAGGTTAACCAATGGGTTCAGAGAACCAAGGAGGAGCAGGGAGTTGACCATAAGCCAGCAGAAGTAGATCCTCAAATGCAGTGGAGGAGCGTAGTAGCCTCATGTGTTCGCGGTGCACACCAGCAGATCTGGTGTACCAGCGAGCAGCAGTGGGAGTGAAACTCAAGGACCAAGAGCAGTGAAGACAAGGGAGCCATAGGAAGGCAAAGGGAAAATTCACAGAATCAGTGCCGATGAGGGAACTGGTTCAAGGAACAGATGTAGGGTGGTGAGAAGCACATTGCAGGGAATTTCAACCTAACAAAACGGGTGGGTTTGGAGCGTGGGGATAGTTAAAGTGTTAAAAATCAGAATCCTAACCTGAACCCACCCACATCCAGTTTTAACGGAAGCGGGACATGGGGGGCAGCCTATCCGCTGCCGGGAGGCGCGACGTCAATTAAAATATTATAATGAGGCTGGAAGCCTCTTCTTAAATCTCCATTTTGTTTTTAACTATAGCTGATCGGTTTTTACACACTTCGTAAAACCCAGCAGTTACATAAAGCAAGGACTGCTGCATCTAGGAGGTAAGTACCTTTACACTTACCTCCAGGGATCCAGGGTTCCTGCCTAACACACCCTCTGCGATCGGAGACCCCCTCACGAGGCCTCTGATTGCCTTCCTGGAAACCCCCCCCCCCCCCCCCCCCGATGATGCTGAGGTGGGCCCCGTTCCTCTCTTCCCTCCCACCGCCCCCCACAACGAATCATCCTTAGACCAGCTATGATCTTCTCTTCCCTCTCACCCCACCACCCCCGATCATCCAGCCCCGATCCTCTCTCCCCGCTCCTCTTAATGGCTAGCTCCCACGCGAACCCTCCCTCACTCCTCTGTGCAGGATGGCTGTGGGTAGGAAACAGGCCTCGCATGCAAATCATGGCAGCTCTAATCCATTCTAGCGAAGGGTGAAGCAAGAATTCTGAAGGATGAGCAGGGCAAAGTCAGTGGCCATGGGAAGCAAGTAGATAGCAGCAGAGCAGAGATCATTCAGCAGCAGGGGGCAGAATGAGAACCAGCAGGAGTAGATCTGGGGGGGGGGGTCATAACACAAGAAAAGATTATCTCCCAAGATCCAACCCTCAACTTGCTGGGTATCACAAATAAAAGTAGCACGGTACACTCTTGTAAAATATTGCAATATGACTGCTGCTTGGGAATCAGGCAAGAACCTACAGTATCCAGTGCAGAAGATTGCTCACAGGCTGCACGTCGGTGTAGTAACAACCTTGCTGTTCAATAATGGGGTTCTCTTATCTGCAGGAACATATTAGACTTTAAAGACACCTTGGACATTGGGGAATTTCACCATTCTATAAAAATCTAGCAGGGAAATTGTAACTCCCGGATAGCCAGCTGGAAGAACGCTCAGGCAGAGCATCTGGTGCTGCCACAGGAAGCCTGGTCCATTTTCACAGCCAGGCCTCATTTAAACGCAGCTGGTGCGCTGCCCACCAGAAATGGGCATTTAGAGGCAGCTCGTCGGGTTCAAGCCGACACAAGGTAACTTGTTGGATGGGATCCGGGAGGGTATCGGAAATGCAAAAGGGGGAGCCTGGGACAGCAACGGGTCAAACTATTTTTGTGGGGTCCAGAGGAGCACTCCTGGTCCTCCAAAAATAAAGTTGTTTTACTTAACTTGGTGGACCATCGCTCTGCCCAGTAGTCTGTAAAAATGGTACTGGCATCCGATCTATACAAAAGGACCCCGATTAGCATAAATTCATGAATAAGAAGGGCGCATCTGCCACTCAGGTTTAATATAGCTGTGGGGTGGAAAAAGAGTGGTAGGTGGACTGCTTTGATTTTAACTCCTGTACTCCCCTTAGATACCTACATTACCACAGTGACTACACTTCAAAAAAAGTAATTAATTAGCTGTAAAGCACAGTGGGATGTCCTGAAGTCATGAAAAACACTATAGAAATGAAAGGTTTTTTTGTGTGATGAAACTGAAGTCCCTCATGATTCCAGAGATGAGGGACTTCAGTTACATGGAAAGAGTAGAGAAGCTGGGGTTGTTCTCCTTAGAGCAGAGAAGGTTTGATAGAGGTGATTAAAATCATGAGGTGGTCTAGACAGAGTAGATGGAAAGAAACTGTTCCCATTGGCAGAAGGGTTGAGAACCAGAGGACACAGATTTAAGGTGATTAGCAAAAGAACCAAAATCGACATGAGGAAAAACTTTAAGCAGCGAGTGATTAGGATCTGGAATGCACTGCCTGAAAGGGTGGTGGAGGCAGGCTCAGTCATGGCTTTCAAAAGGGAATTGGATAATTACCTGAAGGAAAAGAAATTGCAGGGCTACGGGGAAAGGGCAGGGGGGTGGGACTATCTGAAGTGCTCCACCAGAGAGCCGGCATGGGCTCGATGGGCCGAATGGCCTCCTTCTGTGCTGTAACCATTCTATGATTCTATGATGTACCAGCTTCCTCTGGAAAACAGGACATCAGTCATCTGGTTTATGAAGATTGAGTGGAGACCATGCCCTTTTCCTATGAATTTTACCCATATATAGGATCACATAGGGTGCAATGCAGAGAAACAATGACACCAGGATACATTACTTTCTGGTTCTGTGAGGTGGGAAAGGCAGGTTCCCAAAAGGCAACAAAAAATGACTCATGGATTATGTAATTAATTATTTTTATAAAGTCTCACTAGATACTCTGCAAATCAGATTTAAATTATTCCCAGTTCTGTTCACAACAGCATTTCCTCTTGAAGATCCTTATCTATTACAGTGCCAGTACTCAAATCTAGGATAATTTAAATCCACTACTAGATTGTCTGGTGCTGCCTTTATTATTATTCCTAACACTATTGTTGCAGCTCCCACTGCTGTACCTCCCCAGTGTGCCACAGCATGAGATGTTTATTTTTATGTTCTCCCAGTGTATTACATTAAACTCACTATCTCGTCTGCTGCTTCTTCTGCTGCCAGTGCCAAGTAGAAAGTCGTTTCTAATATCTTTATGTTGATTAAAATCTCAATGATGAGTAGTGGAAGTACAAGTATATTAATGCTTCAACGGGAAGATATTTATTCTGCTGCAGTAGCTGAATGTTAGGAAGGCAATCAACCTGAAATTATTTGATGGTTGTATTTCTGGTTACCAGTCATCCAATTCTTGGCGAGGTGTCCCACTTCTCAAAATATGGTCCTAAGCATTTACAACAAATCTTCTGTTAACATACGGGCCCTGAATTTCTGTACATTTGTGCCAAAGAAATGACATCGCAGCATAATGCCAACTTCAGGCGAAAAAGATTGCAGAAATTCGGGTGTAAGTGACCTATCCCAAATTTACGCTATGCCCGAATTTTCTCAATCTTTTATGCTGATTCAGTAAAATATCCGCCACAACTCTCTACCGCTCATTAACATAGCTCCACCCCCATACAAATGTGCATCTCACAAATTTATCTAAGTTTTGAATGAGCTGTAGGGCCCATTCATATTTCTTGTGCTTTATGGTAATTTTAAAAGTTATATTTATTTTTTGTATCGTTGAATGCATCTTAATGCCATCAGAATGATTTGCATTAAAAATGAGAAAAATTCTACGATTGCATTTTCTTAAACATGCTGGCCCAGAGTTTCCACCTGATTTCTGCCCAGATAACAGCTTAATTGGTGAATAATGGTGTAAATTCACACAATTAGGAAATTCCAGGCCTTTCACTGAGTTATGACAGCTTCATGGTAACTTTCAGTGGCCAAGAATTCACAATACAAAGTACCTTATAATTTGAAGCTGAATTTAGTTTGTTCACTTAGAACCAGAGCAAATCCATACCAGTACAGCACTGATAGCTCTAAACCCGGTATGTTCCCACTTAGCACTATGTTGTTAACACATAGCTGGTCATTTGAACCTAACCCGCCTGGCGGGAAACTGACACAATCAGATCGGACACCCATTTTACACCCCCAACTCTGATTTTACTTTCCAATTACTTCAATAAAAAGTTAAATATCAGGTGGGTGTAAAACAGACAAGACAATCAGTTTCCCGTCAGATGGGTTAGATTAAATTTACCCTTGTGGCAGAGCCACCAGGGGATTCAGGACAATTGTTTATAATTCCTTTAACAGCAATGTAGTGCAACCGGGGGCTGCACCTTTAATGTATCCGTTAACTCTACTATGGCTTCTTTCCTTTACTCCGCGTGATGACGTCATGCCGCCCGTCACGTGATCCCCCAACGGCGGGAAGAACGTGATGACGTCAGTGCTCGGAACCTTCTAGCAGTTCTCGAGAGGCTTTCAACCAGACCAGACCTATTTGCATTGTATCCAGCAGTTTACTGTTTAACTTCGTTTGTTCATTAAATTTTATTGTTTTGGATTCTCTGCATCGATCTCAATTCTTCAGCTAGGAACCTCCGTTCCTACATTAGTGACCCCGATTTCTTCAAACAATTTTCGTTGAAGTTACATCATGGACACGAACGCTGTCACCCTCAAACTGCCGCAATTTTGGGAGCAACAACCAGCCGACTGGTTTTTCCAGGCGGAAGCCCAATTTGCAATCCGGGGAGTAGTAGCGGATTCGACCCGTCATTATTACGTGGTCTCCGCCCTCGACAGTGCCACGGCCTCGCGGGTATTCAGCCTCCTCGGGAGTCCTCCGGACGATGGCAAGTACGAAGCTTTAAAAACACGGTTACTGCAGGTTTTTGGTCTGTCCAAGTCGGAGCGCGCTCGCAGACTTATCTCCATGCCCGGCCTTGGGGACTCAAAGCCATCAGAGCTCATGAGCCAGATGCTCACGCTCTTGGGCTCAGAATCGGAATGTTTTCTGTTCCGGGAGTTGTTTCTCTGCCAGTTGCCAGAGCCAGTACAGGCGGCCTTGGCCAATTCCGCGATCATGGACTGTGCTGAACTCGCTGCAGAAGCGGATAAAATTTTCACCGTCACAACAATGCTGTGCGGCCACGAGGCGCCCATACCCCACAAGAGCGAAGCCGGCTCCTCCGCCAGCAGGCTGGTGTGCATACCACGCTCGTTTTGGCGTGAAAGCCCGATGCTGCCGTCCTCCCTGCAGTTTTTCCCCCCAAAAAAAACCTACCTCAAACCAGCGGTTTCTGAGAAGGGCGACAGGGCCTGAGGGACACGCCGGAGTTGCGATGGCCATCGGTTCCGCAGGGAAACTCCTTTATATCACAGACTCCCTGTCAGGTCGACGTTTTCTCTGTGATACTGGCTCCCAGTGCAGTATCCTACCAGCGTCGAAGCTCGATCTTCAATCCGGCGGTCACGGTCCCTCCGTCGAGGCAGCCAATGGTACGGCCATCCACACATTCAGAAAGCGTAGGGTCCAGTTGCGTTTTGGCGGCCAGCATTTCGTTTGGGAGTTCATCATGGCAAAAGTCTCACAGGCCATCCTGGGGGCAGATTTTTTTTGCGCCAATGGTTTTCTCGTCGACGTCCGGCACTGCCGGTTAATCAACGCGGCCACCTTTCATTCGGTCCCCTGCCACCGCAGTGTCTTGGTCAGTTGCCTGTGCAGTCCCATCTCCAGATGAGTTCTCTCGTCTTCTCGGTGAGTTTCCGGAGCTCACCAGGCCCACTTTTTCTTCTGTCGCGAGGCACGGTGTGGCGCACCACATTACCACAACAGGATCCCCAGTTTATACACGGGCTCGAAGGCTGGAACCCGGTAAACTCGCAGCCGCAAAGGCGGAGTTCCATACCATGGAGCACCTGGGAATTATTCAACGATCGAATAGTCCTTGGTCTTCACCATTACACATCGTTCCCAAACCAGGCGGCGGATGGCGACCATGCGGCGACTACAGACGCCTGAATGAAGCTACTACTCCAGATCGGTACCTGATTCCTCACATACAGGATTTTTCGGCCCACCTGGCAGGGAATTCCATCTTTTCCAAAGTAGACCTTGTCCGGTGGTATCATCAAGTGCCTGTTCATCCTCAGGACGTCCCCAAAACCACTGTCATCACGCCTTTTGGGCTCTTTGAGTTCCCTCGTATGCCGTTTGGGTTGAAGAACGCAGCGCAAGCCTTCCAGCATCTCATGGATTCTGTGTTGCGCGATATGCCGTTCATCTTCGTCTACCTCGATGACATCCTCATCGCCAGTACCAGCAAGAAAGAGCACATTACCCTTTTTTCTCGTCTCAGCCAGCATGGCCTTATTATCAAACCGGCCCAGTGCCAGTTTGGCTTACAAAGCATTGATTTTCCGGGACACAGAATCATCTCAGAAGGCGCCGTTCCGCTGGCTATGAAGGTTGAGGCAGTTACCTCGTTCCCGTGTCCTCAGACCGTCAGGGCTCTCCAGGAATTCCTAGGGATGGTCAATTTTTATCATCGTTTTGTCCCCAAGGCGGCCCTGTTAATGCAACCGTTGTACGAGGCTCTAAAAGGTAAATCGGGTAAAGACCCCATCGACTGGACACCCCAGATAGACCAGGTGTTCCTCAACACTAAGGATGCTTTGGCTGATGCGACCATGTTAGCACATCCTCTTCCAGGTGCAACCATCGCCCTTACCACAGGTGCATCTGACTATGCCATCGGGGCAGTGCAGGAGCAATTGGTCAACGGCACGTGGCAACCACTGGCTTTCTTCAGCCGCCAATTGCGAAAAAAATGAACGCAAATACAGTACCTTTGATAGGGAGTTGTTGGCACTTTTCCTGGCCATCCGCCATTTTCGCTTCTTACTGGAAGGATGCCAGTCACGGCTTTCGTAGACCACAAGCCACTTACGTTTGCCATGGCCAAGACAGCGGAACCATGGTCGGCTCGGCAACAACGTCATCTTACGTTCATATCAGAATTTACAACAGACATACAACATGTGTCTGGCAAGGACAACCTGGTGGTGGATTGTCTCTCCCGCGCCCTGGTCCACGCAGTCCACCTGGGAATCGACTATGTTGGTTTGGCAGAAGAACAGATGGCAGACCCTGAAGTGCAGGCATACCTTCCAGCTTACAAGTGGCTGATGTCAGTTTTCAGGCCGCAGGGACCACACTTCTTTGCGACATCTCGATGGGAGTCCCCCGACCAATTGTACCAGTCGAATGGCACAGGAGAGTTTTCGACGCAATCCATGGTTTGTTGCACCCTGGTATGAGGGCTTCACAACGACTCATGGCAAAGAAGTTCGTCTGGAAAGGCATGCATCTCGACGTCCGTGACTGGACCAATACCTGCGTGAGTTGCCAGAAGTCCAAAATCCAACGCCATGTTAAGGCTCCAGTGTCCACTTTTCCAGTTCCAGAGCGTCACTTCGACCATGTTCACATGGACCTGGTTGGCCCTCTCCCTCCTTCTCGTGGTTTCACGCATCTCCTCACCGTGGTAGACCGCACCACTCGGTGGCCAGAGGCAATTCCTTTGGTTGCCACCACAGCGGCGGACGTTTCCAGAGCCTTCATCTCGTCATGGGTGGCTCGGTTCGGGGTACCAGCCGACATCTCCGACCGAGGACCTCAATTTACCTCGGAACTTTGGAATGCCGTGGCTCAGGGTTTGGGTACCAAGCTTCATCGCACCACCGCCTATCATCCACAGGCAAACGGTCTGTGCGAGAGATTTCACAGGTCCCTTAAAGCTGCACTGCGTGCTAGTCTTCATGGGACTGGTTGGGTGGACAGGCTCCCTTGGGTGCTGCTGGGTCTTCACACGGCTCCTAAGGACGACCTGCAATCTTCTTCTGCAGAAATGGTTTACGGCCAACCACTCAGAGTTCCTGCCGATTTTCTTCCTCCTCACACGGAGCCCTGGTCCGCAGCTCAGCAGCTTGTCAGCCACCAAGAGGCGGCTAAGAATTTCATCCCAGTGCCTACGTCTCATCACGACCTGCAGCGCTCCCATGTCCTGGTGGAGCTTAAGAGCGCCGAATACGTTTTCATTCATCAAGATGCTCACAGAGACCCGCTCAAACCGCCTTACACTGGTCCGTTCCGCGTCATCTCGTCAGGTGACAAGTCTTTCACAGTCGACGTCAGCGGTAAGCCTGACCACATCTCCATCGACCGGTTAAAACCGGCTCATCTGGATCTGAGCAAGCCAGTCGTCCCCGGTCAACCGCCTCGTCGTGGGCGTCGACCGTCGGTCCAGTACAGCCACAGCCAGCCACTTCTTCTCCTACGCCTGCGGCACCATCCCAACCACGGCCAACTGCCAGTTCATCTTCTAACGCTCCGTTCCAGTTGCCAGAGTATTGCAGTTGGTCGGACAGACTCGTCAGACCCCCTTCTCGTCTTACCTTTTCTGTTAAAGACAATTCTGGGGGGGCGTATGTGGCGGAGCCACCAGGGGATTCAGGACAATTGTTTATAATTCCTTTAACAGCAATGTAGTGCAACCGGGGCTGCACCTTTAATGTATCTGTTAACTGTACTATGGCTTCTTTCCTTTACTCCGCATGATGACGTCATGCCGCCCGTCATGTGATCCCCCAACGGCGGGAAGAACGTGATGACGTCAGTGCTCGGAACCTTCTAGCAGTTCTAGAGAGGCTTTCAACCAGACCAGACCTATTTGCATTGTATCCAGCAGTTTACTGTTTAACTTCGTTTGTTCATTAAATTTTATTGTTTTGGATTCTCTGCGTCGATCTCAATTCTTCAGCTAGGAACCTCCGTTCCTACACCCTCATATTTCTTAAGCAATTGAGAGAGAATTCTAAACTAGGAACCACAAGAGAATTTCATACTGCTAATGAGTGCGAAGACAAAAAATGGCTCAGTTATGCCTCAACTTGGTGAGCAGAAGATGATCAAGAACATTTTTAAAAGAGGAAAATAATCTAGTCAATTTGGCAGATATGTTCTCTAAACTAAAAAGAAAATACTGCAGATGCTGGAAATCTGAAATAAAAACAGAAAATGCTGGAGATACTCAGCAGGTCAGGCAGCATCTGTGAAGAGAGAAACAGAGTTAATGCTTCAGGTCGATGACCTTTCATCAGAACGGTGATGAAAGGTCATCGACCTGAAGCATTAACTCTGTTTCTCTCTTCACAGATGCTGCCTGACCTGCTGAGTATCTCCAGCATTTTCTGTTCTCTAAACCATACTGCTATAATACAAAATTAATTATATTTAATTTTCTTCCTAATATGGCAATCTACAAGCATTTACATTAAGTATGTGCCAAGAACTAAAAAGAAAGTAAGAAAGTGGTTGTGTTGTCAACAGCAGCAGTGATGGGAAAAGTGTTCTGCTGAGAATAAAGTACTTGGGTACTTCTTTGATTGAATCAAACTAATCTCCAAACTCAGATAAATTGGCTCATCACTCGAGGCATTTTAAGTTGTGGCTGGATAGATTCTGCTTCAGGCTCTAGTAGGAGAACTTCATCACTTGCTTTATTGTTGACCTCGGGTACCCTTGCTATCAGCTACTCATCCCAGTTGTCACCATCAAAGCTTTTAAAAGATGTTTCATTGTCAAAGTCAATGCATGAAAATCATTTGTGAAAGATCTGGGATAATGGTATTACCATCTTAATATTTTCCCAAAGGAGAAGCTAAGTTTTCAATAATATATATTTATGTGACAGCAGAAGCTGGAGAGTGCTCCATGTTATAGAAATCTAGCCTACAATATCAAGAACACAACTTGTGAAGGCAGTGGCGTACCACTTTCGCCTAGGTCAACCTTGGTAACAGGCTCTCATGAAGTGAATTCAGAATAGTCACTGGAACATTATAAATTAAGTCAATTATTTATTGGTTGAGATAAAGTCTTCAAGAATTTCTCACTAGTTGCTTATCTTCTTGACTTATTTTAATTGTTGTTGGTATATTTATAGATCTGCACATATTCGATTCTAAGGCATATTTTTCTGTTGCTAATGTTAGCAAAAAAGAAATCAGAATAAAAAGATATTTCTCACTTTATGCTCACTTCTACTTTTTCACTGAAATTAGTGAACAGAAGAAAACTTAGCCCATATGTGGCTTTGTATAAATCACTTTTTTTTTCTTATACTACATTACAGAAACATTGATTGAAACTATCAATCTTTAAACAGTACTTTTTCTTTTAAAACTCCTGTTCTTTGAAAGTCTGACAACCCCTCTTTAGCTTTTTCCAGCCATCTCACAGCTTCTTTGCATACTCTTAATCATACGATCCACCTAATTTTCAGGGTTTCTAAACTATTTTCTTAAATATCTTTCCCCTGGAATATTTACATGCCCCTTTGTGTATATTTTAAGAAAGAAAAATCAAAGAAAGTTTTTGCACTTATATAGCACCTTATCAAGTCCTCAGGATATCCCAATACACTTTACAATCAATGCGTTGAAGTGCAGTTACTGTTGTTGTGAGTAAATACAGCAACCAATCTGAACACAGCAAGGCCCACAAACAGCAAGTAAATGAATGAGCAGGTAATCGGATTTTGGTGGAGAAGAAGCAGGAAATGTCCCTGCTCTTCCAACTGAACAAGCATCATCCAAAAGGCACAGCTTTCTGATTCAGATTCAAAAGCAAGAGTTCTACCAACTAAACCAAGCTGACGAGTTTCTGCTGTCGCTTCGGATTTTCAAGAACTGATAGCTACCATTAGACCAGCCCTCCCACTGATCAATAGGGGCGTCGTTTTAGGGCACAGCGAGAGTCCAATTGCCTGAAACGGCCGTCTCTCAGGTCAGCAAAACGTGTCCAGCCTTCCTCCTCAAAGCATCACACCAGAGGAATGTGGGAGGCAATACCAGGCTACCCAGGAACAAGGTCCAGAGATGCAGCCAGCAGCATACTCACAGACCTGAGCAGGAACCAGTTTTCAAGACTGAATCTCCCCCATGACCTTTATGTAGAACATGAGCAACCAACCTTTTGCACCTCGGAGAAGCACTTGAATAGGTGAAAGAAAGGCACTGGTAGCCATGCAGGGAAAACAAACGCACTGTTAAGCAACAGCAGGTTGGCTTGTGTTCACTGTGTACTTTGTTATAATAAAATAGAACATGCCTGGACGTTGTGCTTTATTGTTCATGGAGTTTAGATTCATATAAAAAATGCTGCACTTATTTGGTATTGACTTATTTAACCAGGTGATGATTATTGTCATAGTTATGTAGGGGCAAAGAGGACGGATGGGCTGTCACATTCTGGGATGGGTATTGGATAGAGGGAATGTCCCTTTATTTGAAAGTGGGGGAGAAAGGCAGGGCTCTGGTGTCAAAGGTAGACTATTATACAGAAGAGAAAACTTCAGTGATGAGATGAATGCTGATACCTCTTGCAGCAGTCACTGAGGGGTCCTCAGAGTGCGGTCTTTGCCATGCTCTTCTCCATGTAGTTCTGCCTCCAACAAAGCTCAGGCCAACTCCCCAGCAATGTCAAAGTCCAGCCATTTTTGTACGGTGAAGTTGTGCAGGTTACAACTCTGTGATATACAATCTGCACAATATTGCAAAGTCCCCCCCACCCCCAACGAAAAAAAAAACTGGGCAGCAAAAACATCTCTAAGACACCAGTGATAATCTCGATGACCAATCTTGTAGAGATATGTGCCTTCATGTATCGCTTCTCCCCTGTTTTTCGGGCCACACAGTGGAGACATTGTCCATGGGAGCAGGGGGTAAACTTTAATCACCCACAAACCATCCGTTCACATGATTTTCTTTCCTGAAGCTGTCAGGGGAGGAGAACAGTAGGATGTGGGTGGAGGAGGGTTGTTCAGGTCTGTGAGTATTGGTGGGGGGTGGGTGGGAGGGGGGGTGGAGGAGGGTGTAAGGGGGTCTGGGTACAGTTCAAGCGGGATTCCAGCAACGCGGGGAGAAAATGCACCGACTCTGCGATTGGGATTTCCAATGGATGACAACTAGAGCAGAAAACCAGTGGTTCACCCAAATTCCAACGCCTCCTGCTTCACCTTCCCCCACCAAACCTACCTGTGGTTCAGTGTGGCGTCCAAGCAGACAAATATTGTGACAGCTTGGAGTTGGCAACCTACAGTGTGGACACCTGTTTGGAGAGAGCAGCTCGTGGTTCAATTTAAATGAGGCCCGAGCTCAAAATGGCCCAATTATTCTAATTGTAAGAATCATTGTTTAAAACCTTTTCCTAGCTTTAAGACAACCAATTGGTTTTAGCTTGTTTTAATTTATTTGTGTGTTGTCTGCTTCAAGTCTTCAGTGTGTTGGAATAAATTTGCCTAGGTTACAATAAATTTACATATGATTAAGAGTGACACAGAAATATTACAGGAAGTGGGAAAGTGTTACAGAAATGCGTGATGACATGCCATATTAAGACGGGCAGAGAAATCAATGTATATCAAAATGTAAACAATGATAAAAGTTGACTACATACTAATCTTCGACTGGTCTAAGGGTGAGAAAAAACATCAAAGAGTCTCTCGTGTCACCTTTAGGTAATAGCAGCAGCTAACTGAAGAGGATAGGAATTCATATTTGCATGACAATAGAGGTCCTGCAAGAGTGAGGTAAAATGATGCAATTCAGGGTTTGCAATCTAAAAATAGCTTAATGCACCACATTCCTGTCTATGAATCAAAACAACAGCCTCTTTCATTCTCAATGAAAATCAACTACACATACTTCTTACATAAGGTTTCCTAACTTAACTTTTGTTATTCATTTTCAATCCGCTTCCTAAACAAAAGCTCATGTTCATTTGCCATTAATAATTGTTACAGAAAATTCTGTGTATTGTAAATCATTTGATGTCAGAGGAAAGCGTACAGATGTGATTTATTACACAAAAGTAAAAAGCAGTCCAAACCTATATCTGTCCCTTATACAGAGAAACTTCCTGGGCATATTACTGAAGAGGTAGTTTCAGAATTCTTCTAAAAAAGCTCAAATGAGATGCATATAATAGGGTTACCGTCACAATCCTAAGCTTCATGAGCATAATTCCTTGCTAGGAGGCATCATGAAATTACCCCTAATATTTCATGGCAGCTTTAGTCAAACATAACCACAAAATGAAATAGTAAGTGATCTTTCAATCTATTCACAATTATTATGCCATTACGATGGTATTCTTGGTAATCATCACTATTTGTCTACATCCAATAGATATTTAGGGCTTGATTTTCGTATCTGGCACATACCAGATGGATTGTGGGATGGGCGACCACTCCACACACCTGATGGCGTCAGAGAGAGGCTCAACCAAGTTTCATAGTCAGGCCTCATTTAAATAGAACAGGCGAGCTGCCAGTGCTAATTGTTTATAGGCAGCTCACCATTTGGGAGGGCAGGAAATAGAGCAAGTCATAGACTGATATGAGCTTGTAGTAGCAATTGAAGAGGAGGGCTGAGAAGAGTGATGGTCAACGGAGCAGCAGATTTAAGCAACAAAGAAATGTAAAGAGTACACCCGGCAACAAAGAGTTAAACTTAATGAAGTCTTTTAAGGCATAAAAGTCCCAAAAAGAATGAAGAGGCAGTAATTGCCAAACTTGCATTCTAGCTTTACCCGAATGCAGGCTATGGTCTATTTAAGTAATGCTGTAAATGGCTGCCTCCTGCCTTGTATCATCTATGGTTTGTGGGTGGCAGTGCTGATTTACACCAAAATAGCATTGAATTCGTAACTGCATAAATTGACCACTATTAAATAGATCAATTAGCCTCTCACTTGTGTCTGGTGGGAGCAGAAGCCACCTAAATCAAGGTCCACCCAAAAATCAAAATGAATAGATCTCCAGCACTAAATTTGTGATTTAAAAAAAAATTTCATCCCACCACCGTTCTAGTTTATGCTTATACTAGCTGAAGTGCCCGGCGGTGCCGAAGGATTTTTGAGGGCATGTTGTTGGAAGAGAGAGAGAGAGAGAGCGACTGGGGGGAAGAGAGAGCGTGACTGGGGGGAAGAGAGAGAGCGACTGGGGGGAAGAGAGAGAGCGACTGGGGGGAAGAGAGAGAGCGACTGGGGGGAAGAGAGAGCAACTGGGGGGAAGAGAGAGCAACTGGGGGGAAGAGAGAGCACAACTGGGGGGAAGGGGGGGAGAGGGGAGGGGGGAAAGGGGAGGGGGTGGAAAGGGAGGGGGGAGGAGGGGAGGGGAGGGGGGGAAAGGGGAGGGGGGAAAGGGGGGGGAGGGGAGGGGGGGAAAGGGGGGGGAGGGGAGGGGGAAGGAGGGGGGGAGAAAGGGAGGGGGGAGCCAGCAGACCCTCTCCCCTCTGCCGGCGATGGCTCCACTGAGCTCCGTGCCGCCCCACGCACTGACATGCCGAGCGCAGCGCCCCGGTCAGCCTGAGCCCCGCCCTCCTGAGGCCGGCCCTGAGGCGGCTTGAGACGGCCGATTGTGGCTGGCCGGGCCCAGTTGCCTTGGTAACCCTCCTCCCCTCTCCGCCTCCCAATCTCCGGGACCGGGCCTGGGCCTGAGCGGCTTGAGATGGCCGATTGCGGCTGGCGAGCCCGGTTGCCGGGGTAACCCTCTCCGCTCCCCCCCCGCTAACCTGCTCGCTTGGTCGACCTCGATGTCACTCAATGCTAATGAGCAGATAATGAGCGGAATTTTGAACGTTTTTTGGATACCGCGGGCACAATTTTTGTCTCACCGAAACGTAAATACGCGTACGACCGTTCTGGAATCGTAAGCTTTCTTTTGATGTAACACATGTGTAGGTACGCTCTATAACTTTTGATTGTATAGCCGGACAGAGAGACAGAAAGACAGACAGAGAGACATACCGTTTTATATATATAGATAAATAGAGCAGTAGCAAAATAAAAATTGGCTCCTTAAAAGAATGAGAAAAAAAATTACATCCCTCCTCAAATCCCTTTTACTTCTGGAAAATAAACCCTAAACGTAAGCCCTTTACTAACTTTTGAGCAGCATTTTGCAGTAAGCTGTAATTATAACAATTCAAATTAATGGCAAAGGTATAAAAACAGAAAATGCTGCAACCAAACAGCAGGTCTGCCAGCAGCTGGTCAGACAAAATAGGTTACTGGCTCAGACACAATGGTCCTTCCTTAAAAATTCCTGCATTTGCAGTTTTAACTTTTTAATCTTTGACATACATTGGGTAGTGAAGATCAAAATTTACCCCATCTATTCAGGGTATACATAACTGAAATTTGGAGTCTATTTGGGAATTTAAAAAAAAACTACATTAATGAAAGATAAAAGCCTCAAAATTCTGTGTCCCATGATCTGCTGCTGAGCGGGACTTCCCGCCCACCCAATTGGCTCAACACTGACCATGTACTAAATTGCAGGGGTTAGCAAATTTAATCATTAGGTCTTAGTCAGCACAAACCATCTGAGGGTACAGGCCCTCCCACATCTCCATCCCCTCCAGTATTAGTTGAGTGTGTACCCAGGCTGGCAAAAGTACATGTCCTGCCAGCAATAACCTACTTATGCCAGGAGGCACAGGAAACTTGTGGTGGGGTGGAAGAGGTCTGTGTGAAAACACAAGTGCTGTACTTGAAGCTAGACTGCTCTTAAAGCAGTATCAGCATGTAGCAATTTCAAACTGTGTCGAAAAGGAAAGAGGCATAAGAGAGCCTGCAACTTCACGGAGACTGATGTAAATATGTCATTTAAGTGGGTGATGGAAACCTACCAATACAGCAACAGCCCCGTAACCCACTGGACCCCTCTCCACTGCAGGTTGAGGTTTAATTGCCTCACGAGATCAGCAATGGTACGTTGATGGCTGTATGATGTCATTTATGAATACTTTGTACAATACTATCAAGGCTCACACACAAATAATAGCTACTTATGTATGGTACCAAAAGGAATCCATTACCCTTGGAACCACGTTTGAAAAAGGATTTAGTGCCCTCGGGAGAAGAGGGGTGAAAAAAAAATCAGCAAAATTAAATTTTCCATGAGCACTTATAGTGTCCTTTTATTTTAGGTCAGGGTGCATTTTGGTCTCAGGGCCTTAGGTTGTCCTAGAGAACTAGGGATAGGATCACTATTCCATGTCCCTGAATGGGCTTTTTAAACCAATAAAATGGGAGCACACTTGAGATCAGGGCCTTCCTCTAGCTGCTGATTTTCATCAGCAACTAGAACAGACCAATGCCTGCAGTCATCCAGGTCAAGCTATCGTGCCATGTTTCACTGGATGCACATGAGCTGTGGCATCCAATTGAGTGTTACAACAGGAAAGTTAGGTGGAAATTCATGAAAAGCCCTTCTTATTTCATTTGCATCTGTGTGATGGGTCTGTGCTTACAGCAGGCTTAGGCCCAGATACACTGTTACCGTCCTCCTCCAGAGGAAGTGGTGGAAATCTGACCTAACATAAAGGAGGCAGAGACCTGCTTCACTGGGTATCTTTCCCTTTTTCCTGCCCTTTGTACCTGGGAAAATAGGTATTGGGAGCAAGGTCAGGAAATTGGCCTATAAACTCATTCCAACTAAGATCATTAGTCGAGTACATCCAGAACTTTACCACATTGAGAATAAACCAGATGGTTACTGTTTTATCTTAATTTTTGGCTTTGAATTTGTTGTCTTTCTATTTCCTGACTCTTTGCTAGTGTCCTTAAGATTTATATCTGATTATGTTATTTATGTAGGTCATTATTATTTGTAGATACACTGGCACTATGAACATAAATGATTCCAAAGACTTTAAGTAAAATAATTCCCAGCGGTGACGCAAATTCTGAAAATGACAAATTTAGGAATTAGGCAGGGTAGAAGACAGGAATAATGCACTTAATGTGCCCGAGAGATCTAAATTGTAATTATTTTTGTTCTTGTTTTTTGCAATGATTAATTATAGCAAAAAACACAGCGACAAGGATTAGCTTGTAATATGGATGAACATGTGTTCAAGAACAATGAAAATATATTACCATCCATGACAGTTCTCTAGCTTGTAATTAATATCTAATGAAAGCAATAGGCCCTGTGCTCTATATTTATTCATACAAGGAATTCAGGGAACTCCCTCCTCTCTCCATGCTATTCCCACAGCTCTGGATCATATTGTCTTCTCCTAGGATGCGGACAGTTCAATGCCTCAACTGATTTCCTCTAATGGGACAGAATTTCTGAGCTTACAATGAAAATTTGTCACAGGTAATCATTCTCATTTACATCTGTTCGCCCAAAAATAGACAGGTACGTCTGTCGACTGCTAGAAACAATGGTGGAAGATGGGATGGGTGTTAAAGTAGTAGAGGTCCAGTGTTATAGATCTCCATCTCATTTCCCATTGCCACCCACCCAATTAACATCACATAGTTCTGCAGAGGCCAAGAGATGACCTAGGCTGTTAAGTCTAAGTTGTGCATTGATATTGGGTATGTGATATATATAATTCTGCAGTTTATAAAGTCCTTTACTGCAGCTAATTATTTAAACTGGAAAAGGAAAATGTATCATTTTGAGCTTGAAAGATCGAGCATCCCCTTTCTGCTCATTTACACTTGAACCCTACCCTGCATTCTGTGGGAATCTCCGAACTAAAGAAATGGTCAATTACATATGGAATTATTCTACAGAAAATTTATGAGGATTATTATGGAGAGTAAATAAAATATTTGGTGTTATCAGTCTCAACTTTACCACACAGTGAGGGTAGAATGTTAATCCACTTCTTAATATGTGGTTGAACTGTCTATGCAAGTAGTACAAAATTAGTCTCATTCGTTTACTGTTTTCTCATCAAAATGAAAAGGAGAGATGCACTAGGTTTGACACAGTGAGATATTTCCTTAGCTTGGGGTTAACCAGGTGCACCATTACTACCACTGGTGATCAAACCTTGAATATGGATCACCATGTGACAAATGTGCTAAAATGTTAGTGGAAGATAAAATCAGAAAGCTACATTTTTGTAAAACCTTGAGAAAAGTTCTCTCTCATTCAAAATGTTTTGTGCCAATAATCCTCATATCCCCTTTTCAATTTATCGCAGTGGATACAGACCTTAAGGGTTCCCAGTTCACCCAGGAATAATTTAAGGAGCAACATCTTTGAAGAAAAATAGCTCTAACTGCTTGACAGATTTCATCTCATGATCTGGAAAGCATGCGGTTAACATTTTGAAAAGTATTTGTTTATAACAGGATTTCCACAAGAGTTTTGGGATACAGCATGAGAGTAACTTGAGACATGGCACGTGGCAAGTATAGTATGTTTGTAAGGCAAGTGTAGCACGCTTGGAAGGAACAGGTGACTTTGGACCTTGGGTTCCCAAAGCTCTCCACCGCTGGGGGTTTACCTCACATCATGTCTGTGATTGCAATGATTAGTCAACAACTCCATTATCATTGTATCATGTGACTACCAGGGTGGTAGAAGGCGAACAAGATGAATGGAGATCCTCTGATGGACTTGTGGGGGCAGAGCCTCCACCTGCTGCTTACAAAGCCAGTCATAAGGGGGTGGGGTCCAGGGGCAGTCACCTCCTACACCAGGGATTCCCATGCATGAGCCTCCAATTATGCATGGTCAGCAGAGGCACATCTGGTGAGACCAGGCAGCTGACGGATGAGAGGACCAGAGATCTTGGCCTCAACCTCTGAAGATTGGGTTGAGATGTTAACTTTTTTGTTTTAAACAGCCACCTTTGAAAAGGGCTGCTGGGAGCAACTAAACAGTTTCCAAGGTGGCCCCAACGACCCTCCCCCACCCTTCGGCTGGGCCACCTACGCTGGACATTCTGGGATTACTGCAATGTCAGCCATCCCAAATGCGCCCCTAGAGATGCAGGCACCCACCAAAGAAGGGACCTCCTCTGACCCAGCAAACTTTAGCAGGGTCAGTACCAGCGATCCAGGGTGGTCTCATATTGGCATGATCTTTAGAAAACCCTCCATCTTCAGTAAAAAAAAAATTGAAAGGATTTTATTAACTTCATTTTAGACCTACAGTCGTCTTAATTTGATGGAGCAGCCTAATTTACATTTCTTATATTTATGAGATTGAGTAATAACTTCACTGGATTCAATTTGTCCTATGTATACATAAAATAAATTTGCATGTGTACACACTAGACTTACATATTTAAAAATATAATGAAGGGGAAAAGCAGTCTAAAATAGTAAGCTCAAGGGGAAATTATGGCGATATTAGGGCCAACAGGAGAAATGTGAAGAAAATAAGAAAAAAGGGAAAAAAATAGGGTATTAATGGATCAGGGAAGCAATGTTCATACACAAATATGCAAAGCATTAAAAAAAAAGTCAGAAAAGTATAGGCACCAAGTAGAATGGAGGGACATGATGGAAACTTGGCTTATTCAGGACAGGACTGAGAGCAAAGTATTCTTACCAATAAAATTTTCATCAGAGAGCTGGAAAAAAAGGCGGGAGGGTTGGCCTCATTAATGAAGATAATGATTATAGCCACAGATAATTGATATTATTGATGCTGCTCGCACAAGAGTCTGGTTTTAAATAATAATAAGGGAGCTGTTATCCTATTTGAGTACATCATAGACCACCAAATTGTGGGGGGAAATTGAGACCAAGATGTGTATAAATTTTAACGAAGTTCACAATGGTAACACAGTTGTAACAATCTTACACTATCCTATGTAGTGTGATGAGAAAAGTCTGTAGTCAAAATTCAGAATGATCCTTAGAATGCATAGAGGACTACCTTAACCAGTACTTTGCGCGTCTAAAAAATTAAATTGGATTGTGCACGACCGCCAGGAGGTGACCTGCCTCTGTGACTCGCAGCTCATCGGTAATTTGCCGTGATCCTGCCACCGGCCTCATTAAGCGCGTGTCGTGTGCGTTGCACCGGGATCACGCTCCAACACGGGCGCAATTCATTTCCAGGATTACGGACATGATTTTCATCACTCACCAGATTCAACAGTTGAGTAACACAAATACTTCGAAATGGTCTTCATTGACAGTCAGCTGACTGGGTCTGGGGAAACTCGAGGCATTTGTATGGCTATTGCATGGGCTCTATGATGGAAGAGTGGGTGTTTCTGCTAGGGTGTCCAAGCCTTTGTCCATTGGAATTAAATGAAGGAGGAATGCTGAATTTAGCCTCTTTGGAATTTTATTTTCAGCTATGCTTGATGATAACACAAAACCATTACGTATGTTTTTGAAAATTCAGGAAGTTCTTCGTTCCAAGTAGAATATGAGCCTCGACAAAGATCACAGATAAATAGTGTATGGCCTTTTGTTTACAGATTATTGCACTTTAGAGGTGTACACGTAGTAGGAATTGCAGCTTATTACCAACTGGCATTACCACATCACCATAGTCTTGAAGAATATACAGGTCATGTATCAGCCAGCCTCAGTAAAGCACTATGTCAAAATCAAATACTGCCATTGGTCATATTGAACTAGATGTTGTCGATCAATTATGTGTGGTACAGTCAAATGACGATGAAGAGTTCTTTTGTATCACAAAAGCCATCTCTTCGGCTGAAGACTGGAAAAGTCTGTCTGGAATGAGCAGTGTTGCCATTACCATCCCTATATAAGGAAAAGTAAGTCCTGGATGTGCTACAGTCATCATATTGAGCAGCTTGATAAGATCATTCGCTAACACCTTCGATCTATTGAACTTGTCAAGTGGCAGGCGAAACTTGTCAACTGCAAGATCCTCAAGCATGCACAGGCCACCAGCATTGATAGCATGCTGATAAGAGCATGCACCAGTCAGGACAAGTCCACCATGTGAAAGACTCCATGGTGTGAAAATGATCGTGTGCAGCAAACTGAAACAAGTCAAGCAGGAGTAGGGAGAGTAGCAAAAGAGAGATCAGAAAGCAGAACTTCGAGCTAGGTCAACACTTGGAAAAAAAAACATACAGCTGATCACATGAGCTGGCGACGATATATGGTGGGGTGAGCCAGTAGAAGCAACAGGATGTTTATTTGCTGAATAAGAAGCAGCAATAGTGGAAACATGAACAGCAGCAGCCTCTTGAGCTCAGTTTAAATGGGGAGGAGCTTCCCTCTCGTATTGGCCTCAGTAGTTACCGGCATAGTCATCAATTCTCTTTCTAATAAATGTATCCCTAGTTATGGTCACTGGTAGCTTTTCTACCACCCATGTGAGGCTCAATCGTTTTCTGTTAGGCTGGCTTATTCCTTTCCCCATTTTTGAACAGGGGTCAATATTCACCACTCACCATTTCATTCATACAATTCTTGTTCCATTGAATTTTTAAAAAATGACCCCACTCCAAGTATAGAGACAAAATATTCATTGAGTATCTCTGCCATTCTTTTATTCATCTATAAATCATTTGTAACATTAATTTTACAGTTCAACAGCTGACTGCTTGATCTGCACAGTAATCCATCTGCATGAATGAAATATCGATTCAAATATAACAACGGAGATTCAACAATTCAAGCTATTCAGAGTTCAACAGACACAGCAAGAATAAGTTTTTTTAAATCCCCATACGAACAGATTGTTAAGCTTCCAGACCTACGTGTTCCGGATTCTTGAGTTAGTCTCCTGCAGTATGTGAGAAATGCTAAAATGAAGACAATTCGACTACCTAAATTGTAGGTCTCCATTCTAATAGCGACATTTTACACATAACAACTGGTCACGTATATTTCTAGGGAAAACACCAGGATAGTTTGTTTCATAAACAAAGAGTTTTAAACTAATTTATGGAAAGGATACGGATTGCCCATTGTTGTCAAGACCATCTGATCATTTTATTATCAGCTCTTAGTTATGACAGGCAATGTAACAGATGACAGTAATTTACCTGCACAAGTGGAACCAATAAGGGACTAAGTGAATGTGACAATAATGTTGACAGGCCATGGACAAAGGAATCATCCTAGAATCTGGAACCCCATCATTCCTAACCTGACCACTTGGAGTTTGAGTCTCTTTATCTGTCACTCATATGGCACTAGGATCAGAAGGTGAAGGAGTGCTAAAATGGTGACACCATCACATTAAATCACAGAATTCTTTTCCAGTCAAAGATTGGCTATCCATTCAATAGTGATGGATAGCAATTATGTAATTAAAAGAGATGATGTCCTCTATTACCTTTTTGTTTCTGTATACCTCAAATGTGATTTAGATATTAACGTGGGTAGACTTACTCAAGAGAAGCAGTCCAGAGTCAGTCTTCAACCAGTCGATAGAGAGCTATGTTTATGCTTTGTACCAACTGGCAGAGCAGGTGGGTTTGTTCTGAGACTGTTATATGTTCCACAATGCAAGAAGTAAGCTTATGTTTTAAAGCCAATTAGAGCAAAAGTGAGAAGAATAGAGACATGTTTTATGCCATTTATTGTTCATTTATCTTTCTTACATTAAAAATAAAACTTGTTGGTTCAGATCCTGAGTGTTAATCTGGTAAAAGTGTATATTCAGTCTTTTTTAAAAAGAGAAAAGAATCACATTGTAGCTGGTGATATATTCTAGTAGCTGATGTGCAGAGGTAAGCGCTCTCTGTTGCAATCCCTGAGTCTAACTATCATTTACCTACACACTGAGCAGAAAAACTTACCCTTTGGATCATAAGGAATGCTAGATCCACTTACGGGACTAGCCTGTGGTATTGAATCTAAGAAAATATCTAGTTAAAAAACAAAGATAGCTTGCCATATGGCTCTTCCTGCCTTTAATGATGGTTTAGCAAGAATCTTTTCTGGTTTCTCTTTGTCTAACTCTTCCCTTGGCAGTAAGTGAGTGTCTTCTTCCTCCACCTGCCTCATGCTATGTTTCCTCAGGTGGCAAAGTTATGGAGCTTGCAGAAAACTATAATAATCTAGAGAGACCTTGGCAGACTTTATTTTGTAAGGCAGCATTCAGGAACATTCAACTATGTTAAGTAATTATCCTGGTGCTTATTGTAACTGTCTCAAAGGCATCAGGAGCCAGGCCTGAAGTGGGTGGTTAGATCTTCAAACTTTCCTGTACTCTTCTTTCTCCATCAAATAAACTTTCACAGTGGATTGCCTGATAATGATGACTGGCACCAGGGAAGCAAGCATTCACTTGCATGATCTTGTTCTGCTGATCGTAGATTATTAGCAGATGGTGAAGTGAAAGCACTCACAGTTTATGGTAGTGATGAAATTATTTTCAGGGTCCCAGAGGGCACATGGGTGCTATCAATGATGCCCTTTCCATTGGGGAATCTGGTTCTCCTTAAAGCAGCACCGTCCCCATATTGTTTTACAATTGTTGTGGGGAAATTGATGAAGTTGTTTCCTCTGGCAGACAGTATCAGTCACCAGCTTGACACATTTGCCAGCTGCAGTTTGAATGATGTTCCAAATATATCCTGTGGAAGCTTGAACTGGGCAAAACACAGAGGGACTGAATTTCTGCGGGGGATTTCTCACTCGTCCATTGTAACTTCGGCAGAAGTAGTGCAGAAAGCCCAGAAAAATAGCATACATTTAAGCTGTTTTGCCAGGGTTCCCACAGCTCTTCCACCAAAGTTACGATTGATCAATGGGAGAAACCCAGTTAAAATTCATCCCCATAATAGTTTATGACACTGGTGACCCCAACAGCCATTAGCAAAACCACCCTTGTGGTAGAGGTTTTCTCAAGCTTGGATTCCAAGAGAGGAAACAAGTCAGTCAGTGGCTTCGTAGTGAATCAGAACCTATGAAGGTAGTTTTTCTGTGGCATTCCAAGGTAGGTGTGCCTCAGCCTGACAGCTTCAGGGGTAAATCCCTCTCTGATCAACTCATCCAAAGCTGGATATCAGACAAGTCTGACAGCACACAGGCAGTGAAATGGCCAAGAGAAGGGGTGAAGTAATAGTGCTGGGTGTCATCGGCAGACATGTGGATGTTGATCCCTATGTCTACAGATGATAGCACCAAGAGGCAAGATGTACATGAGATGTAGATCAATCCTTGGGGGACTTCAGGTGATGGTGTGGAGGTGGGAAGATAAGCCATTGCTGAAGATGATCTGGTTACAATTGGATAGATAAGGAGGTAACCAAATGAGGGGAGTCCCATGGATCTTGACAACTGGGGAGAGGTGCTGGATGAGGATGGTGTGATTACTGTCTGCAGAGAAGTCAAGGAGGAATGATATAATATGGTCACAGTCACAACACAACCCCATCTTTGCATTACCTCTATCACACCCTACCCTACCTCTATGCTGTCAGACCACTTGTCTGACATTCATGCCAAGACTTTCCTCAGTGGCTTTGCCCAATCGGTTGCTATGACCCTTACATAGTTAAGGGTTTACAGCACAAAAACAGGCCATTCATACCAAGAGGTCCATGCCGGTGTTTATGCTCCACACAAGCAAATTTTGGAATTGTCCTTCCAATTCCAGAGTCCAAATCCTTTAAGTAAATGGTGAACAATAGTGGCCCCAGCACCGAACCCTGTGGAACACCACTTCCCACCTTTTGCCAGTCTGAGTAACTGCCTTTAATCCATACTCTATTTTCTGTTTTGGAGCCAGCTTGCTATCCATTATGCTACTTGCCCAACTCCACATGTCCTAACCTTAGTCATGAGTCTACTAAGCAGTACCTTAGCGAAGGCCTTTTGGAAATCCAAATATATTACGTGGACTGCATTATCCTTATCTATCCTTTGTTACTTCTTCAAAGAATTCATTAAGGTTGATTAAGCATGACCTTGTCTTTTGAAATCTGTGCTGACTACTGTTATATTTTCAGTTTCTAGATGTTTTTCTATTACATCTTTCAGTAAGGATTCCATTAGCTTTCTTACCACCAATCTTAAGCTAATTGGTCTAATAGTTCCCTGGACTTGTTCTATCTCCCTTTTTAAATATAGGATTCACATTAGCTGTCTGCCACTAATCCCTTTTCTAATGAATGTTTATATATCTATGTAATAGTGCCTCTGCTATCTGTTCCCTAACTTTTTAATATGCACAGATGCAATCCATCCAAACCAGGGGTTTTATCCTCTCTACATTTGGTTAGTCTATCAATTAACTCCCCCTTTCTATCTGAAGTGTCTTTACATCTTTTTTGATTTCTTCTAATGTCATGTCCACTATGTCAGTTTCCCTGGTAAATAACAAGGCAAAGTAATTATTTAATATTGGCAGAAGATCAGCAGAAACTCCATTTACGTTCTTTAGCCAGAGTTTCTACCGAACCTCTGAAGTTATGGCAGCTGATTGGGAGAAGCCCCAAAGAAATTCCCAGCACCAATCTTGGATGAACCATAACTTCCTTCAGCTAAACACTAGAAAAAAACAAATCAAGCATATTTGGCTCCTGCTAGAAACTCTACCTCTCACAACCAACTCAATTTCCCTCCTTGTCACTATCTTAAGATGAACTGAAATATTTGCAACCTCAGTGTCCTGTTCCAGCCCAAGCTGAGTTACTGTCCCCAGATCTTCTCAATGATAAGACCAGCCCTTCTACCACAATCATGGATGTGACCACTTATTTTAATGGATAACCATCTCTTTTTTCATTAACAATAGAGTGTTTCAAATCATTCCTGGTACTAATTGGTATTAGAATATAAGTAAATCAGCTCTGTTGATACCAAGCAGTGATCAGAGAGAATACTGAATGGATGGAAGCATTTAGGTCCTTTTTAGCAAAGGAATTCAACCCGAGTACATCGTACTGAGATTTGGACACTGGTGGTGTTCAACCTCATCTCAAGCTTCTCCAAGCAAACTGATGGACTGAATATAATTTTGTAGGATCAGCTTCCTTTGCTGCTCACAATCTTTTCTAGCTCTGATGGAGATTCCCAGTTATAAAGAGGAGTGAATATCATGACTGAAGGACAGACAATGTGACACTTTCAATGTCTACAGACTTCTGAATGCTGAAGGTACTTACAGCATTATGTCATTAATGATTTGTGAGGTCACTTTTATTTGTTGAAAAGAAATGCTTCACCAGTTCAGGAGAAGCAAGGGAAGAGAACTTCAAGGGTTATATTTTCCTGTTTGGAGAAACAAGGGATAAACCTAAATCATAGGTACATCCAGCTTTGAAAAATGAAATGAAAATAATTAGTCAATTGCACTGCACCTATAATAATTATCCTTTAGCACGTCTCAAGCAGTTAATGAGCCATTTAACTAATATTAATGTAGGAAAGTTTGTTAATCCAGCTGTGGACTGCACAAATTTTGTGTGAAATGGCTGAATGCAAATTGAGAAAATTCGGATTTACTCGAGAGACACCATTTCTTGGCACAAATCTACTGAATTGTAAAAAGTAGTCAGACAGGACTCACTGCTCCTGATCCATAAACACTGCAGTTCAAATTCCCACAAATTCTATTCACTGGATGAAGTTATTCCTTTTTAGTTTTAATAATGATTTTAGTACAAGATATAGAATATGAAGACTTAAGTTATGTCATATTTTGTATCAAATGAGTTTATTATCTGAGAGAATGTGCCCACATTTCATTCCACCAGTTCTTTCCTATGAGATTTTGATAAATACATTTGCTGTATGGACACTTTAAGGTGATGTTCAAAAGATATTAATATTAATAAGCCTTTATTAAACCACATTTCAAAAAATTAAATTGAATTCTTTATTTAAAACAAAACATTTTTAATTTAATTTAATACAGTAAGCATAAATTGGTGATGTTTTATGTCCTAAGGATTTACAAAAAATGTTGCAATGCAGCACTTATTACACATTGGAGTTTGATATCTATATATATCCTTTCAAAATTTTGCGTTTGATAGTATTGGTAATGCGTATCTAGTTTCGTAGATAGTACAGTATAAGAATTCAATTAACCATCTACATTACTACCACAAGACCCCCTAGGAATAAATGCAGGTGTATATTTTAAGTAATACATTAATTGTTGTCCCACTTGGCCGAGTGAGAAAAAACCCAGTTTGGGTTACCCTTACTGGGGACACAGAATTCTCAGTCGCTTCCTGCAGTTGAATCGTAAATGTGTTGTTGAAGACTTTCTCTGTTCAGTATTCGAGAAAAATTATAAAAATATTAAAAAATATTTATGATGCTGCAAGGATGAGTCTATAGGTGGTCCTCATCAGTGAGTGGACAGCCTAGCTGTTCTTGGCTATGTTAACTGTTGGGCAGGGGAAGCTTTTTTGTTCAGAGTTGCCTCAAACCTGGCACGACTCAAACATGAGAATTTTAACTCACCCCATTCAGCCATAACAGAACGGGCAAGCTGTTAAAATGGAGCGGCTGTATTTCTCACTCTGTTCCCACCGATTTTGGATTTCTACATGACTGGTTTGGCAGATGAAGTGCTTGACAGAATTAGGCAGGTGCTTCGTGAATTAATATAAATCAGGGTGCCATGGTGTCAAAGGGACCCCCGATCGCATTTTAACTCAGGCCTGAGCGTAGAAGTCACGGTGGCTTTCCTACAAGGTAAAACCAGGCCAGCAGCTGTCAGGAGAACAAAGATTCCCCTTTGTGGGGCCAAGAGCAGCAAAGGTGCTCTCTAGGCCTCAAGGAACGTCGTGACCGCCCTGCCCCAGATGCCCCTCCTCGAGAATGTCCAAAAACCTCTTCCCCATGACTTACCTGGTTGCCGAAAAGCCTTCATTTGGTGCTGGCATGTGGCCTCTGGACGCCCAAATTTCCATTCTTCCCCCCCACCCCACTGCTACTTTACACCCATTTTGAGTGGGCAACTGACTCAAACTGAGGCATGCAGACAAGACCCAGGAGTTTAAGTACCTGAGCCTCAAATGTAGGCCTGCGATGCACCACCCCTGCCTGCCCGAAACCCACTGGGGGTTAAAATCTACCCCATAGATTTTGCTAGGCTGCATGGCCAGATCAGTGGCTAAGTACACAACAAACCACGAGGAAAGTGCACGAGACTGGTCATAGCTGTGGATTTTCCTGCTATTTTTGCACTTTTAGAAAAGAAGAGGCACTTTTGGAAAATAAAAGACAATGTGCACTAAAAAAAGCACAGGTTTTGGGGCAAGTAGATTGAAAATATTGAGCTACTTGGGGGTTTATATAGTCTGCAGTTGTCACGACATCCAAGGCACTCATAAAATAGAAAGCAAATGTTAAGTTTAGCCTGAGAAATTAAGAGAAGCCGAGAGCACAGGCAGCACAGAGAGAAAGCAGAAAGTGAAGGTTATTTGCAAGTTATTTATTCAGGCATGAAAGGCAACCAACCAAGAGAAGGAACAATGAGCATCTCTGTGCCCATGCACTTTCTTGCAAAGTTGTAATAAGTCTTCTGGATGGGTGGAGCCGAGTCATTTGGGAGCATGTTCAAAGTCAGGGCTGTTCATAAGGCCTAATGCGGTGTAAGTGAAAGTTGTTGGGGCGATTTGAAGATGATGTGGAAAAGTTTGATGTTTTTCCTAAATTGCTGATTTCTCAATGTATTTATTATATATAAATTTATTTTGAGAGATGTACAGTGGGATGTGGGGAAGAGTTCAGACGGCTGTATCTTGCAGAGTTTATTCTTGTGGCAGTGTGATTGGACAGGATTTATTTGTTTTACTGTGTCTGGGGAGGTCTTTTTTGGTGGAACACCAGTGGAGGGGAAAATTCAAATTAGGAGAAATTCCCCCCCACCCCCCACAATATAATTGGTGAACAAAATTAAAAAATAACCAATTAAAAAGGAAAACAAGATGTATTCAATGAGGAAGAAAAGAGAAAAAAAGCTGCGAGACAATGTACATAATGTGATGACTTTCCAACAGACACAAGGGCTTAGAAATTTAATTGTGCCCAAAACCATTTCTATTCGGAAAGATACCAGGATTGTGCTGGGGAGCATGCAAGGCAATGAGGGTGCAGTCTATGGTACCTTGCACCCTGGAGTTGCAACAATGCAAGCAAAACCTAATGCTCTCTCATCGTGCTTCACTCTATTGGGAAAGAGATGCAAGCATTCCTCCTGACGTAGAGCCATGATAATTTCTGTGATACAACAGGGGACTGTAAACTGGGAAATGCCATCTGCTGCATCCTGGAAGGAGCCTGTTGCATAAAAGTTAAGGACCATGAGAGTCAAGTTGTGGCTGCAGCAGTTACGGGGATAGGGCTTGGGTGGGATGGCTGTCGGTGTAGGGACCGGGTGCTAGGGTTTGGATGATCAGCCATGATCTCGTTGAATGGCGGAGCAGGCTCGAAGGGCCGAATGGCCTACTCCTGCTCCTATCTTCTATGTTTCTATACCTCAGTGGCAGTCGCCTTTGTGAAGCAAAGGCACCAGAGATATCGCTCCTCAGTGAAGTTCAAGTAGGAGATGTGCTCCCTGAAGACCTGCTGTGGTAGGGCCTCCTGCACAGTACCCTCCTCCTCCCTCTTCTCTCAGCTGCACCTGCCTTTTTGGCTGTTCCCCACCCCCCCCCCCCAACCGATCCTCTAGCCCCAAAGGCAGCCCTACCAGCCCACCCACAACACAGTAAAACTGTTTTTGAAGGCAGCCAAAAATCAGTCCAGCACCAACAAGTCAAAATTAAGTTCTAGAAGTTAGAGGGATGCAGGAGCTCCTTTCTGACACAGGTAATAGTAAACAGCCACTCTAGCAGAATCAAAAGGCAATGAAAATATTCTTCAGCAACCTTAGAATTTGAATATTTTCATATTCTGCAATCTCAATCATCTCCAAAAGAATTAAATAGTCAGAATGCTTTTCCATTTTATACTGTCAAATGGTCAATTGAACTTTAGCTACTTAAGTGTATTCTTCAGCCATGACTAACATTTCTGTACAAAATATAAAGTTATCTTTCTTGGGATTTTAATCATTTTATAAAATGTCATTTTTAACCTGCAGAATCATGTCTATTTCAGTAAATTCAGCACTGAGCCATGGTGCAGCATGCTAATAAACTGAAAAAATACTTTGATGTTAAACTTTGCTGACATTTTTCCCCATTAACTTCCACTTCAGTTAGTATTCCCATCCAAGTTCTCCAACAAAGATCTGCAGAACTTTTAGAAAGCAGAGATAAAAAGTAATATTTCAGAATGCTTGCTTTTGCCCCTAAATATTTTTTGCCTATAATGTCTAGGAATTAATAACTACCTTTGTCCATATTTTGATTCAACTGCAGTTATATACTTGGGGCAGCAATTACAGAACAGTAATCTCATTAAAAGGATTCAGATGACATTATAAACTGCAATAGCAAAGCATGACCAATTTATAACTTTAATCATTAGATCACATAGAATTTACAGCACAGAAACCGGCCGTTCAGCCAAGCTGGACTGTGCCAGTGTTTATGCTCCACACGAGCCTCTTTCATCTAACCTAACTGCATATTCTTCTATTCCTTTCTCCCTCATGTGTTTATCTAGCTTCCCTTAAAAGCATCTATGCTATTCGCCTCAACTACTTCCTGTGGTAGCAAGTTCCACATTCTCACCACTTGCTGGGTAAAGAAGTTTCTCCTGAATTCCCTATTGGATTTATTAGTGACTATCTTATGCTTATGGCCCCTAATGTTGGACTCCCCACAAGTGGAAACATCTGTACATCTATCCTATCAAACCCATTCAGAATTTGAAAGATCTCTATTAGGTGATCCATCAAGGCTTCTCTTTTCTAGATAAAAGAGCCCCAGCCTGTTAGCCTTTTCTGATAAGTATATACTCTCATTTCTGGTATAATCTTTTTGCACATTCTCCAGTGCCTCTATATCCTTTTTGTAATATAGAGACCAGAACGGTTCAAAGTACTGTGGTCTAATTAAGGTTCTATATAAGTTAATAACATCTCTGCCTTTCAATTCTATTCCTCTAGAAATGAGCCCCAGTGCTTTGTTTGCAATTTTTATGGCCGTATTAACCCATGTTGCTACTTTTAGTGATTTGTAAATCTGTAGCCCTAGATCCCTTTGCTCCTCTACCCCATTTAGACTCTTACTTTCCAAACATTATGTGGCCTCCTTATTCTTCCTACCAAAATGCACCACCTCACACTTTTCGATGTTGAAGTTCATTTGACAATTAAAAGCCCATTCTGAAAGTTTATTGAGGTGGAGAGCAGCTGTTACTACTCGGTCAGAAGATGGCGCAATGGGCCCGACAGAATCATGCAGAAGTGGGGAGGGCGAGCAAACCGTGCGCCACCCCACTCCCGCCAACCTAGAGAACAGGAAAGGGTTGGGGGGGGGTGCGTATGGTTCCCGTTGGAATGACCCATGACGGCTTACTTTGGTTGCAGATTTATGAGGACTACCAACATCGGAAACTACAACAATAAATTTTACATCATCCAGCTGATGAAAGCAGACTGCTCCTAGCTCTGCTGAAACTGCTGGGGCTGGATTACAGCCTCAAACAGAACTTCATTATACTTTTTTTATAAAAACAAATACTGGAGAATTAGACAGACAGTCTTATTCCATTTCTGTTGGTTTGTTTTACAGGCTATGAACGACAACAGGTGCTATTTTTAAGCCCGCTCGCCCGGCTGAAATGGTGCTTGCGAGGGGTTAAAAGCATGTCTGGATACTGACCGCATCATTCCCAAGCTGCTCCCATCTGCACTCATCTTAACTGATGATTTTTCAGATTCGGGACAGGCACCGCCCGTAGGAGAGAAGGAGGCCAATGGGAGGCAGTGTGTGTGGGCCTGCAGTGGCCCACAGTATTAATAGAGGCAGGAGGAGCATAATTCCCGCATTAACGCAAGTTTTATAAACTTGCCAGCCAGTTTCTTCCCTTTAAGGACCACTAGTTAGGCTGATATAGAGCCTGAAAAACTAGTCTGAGCTTGCGCTGCAAATTTTCCAAAAATGGACACAGGACTCTCATTTCAATATTAAAATGAGGCCCGTGCTCATTTCAGGCAGTTGCCAGGGCCTCCTATAAAAAGGCCGTGATAAATATAGTGATTGGCTAATTTTGTCTTGGTTGCGCCCGTTCTATGTCTGTAAAACGAGTGCAATGTTGAATTGAGGGCCCATCAAACTTTACAGCATTTGGCCTATTGTACCTGTGTCAGCTTAATTAATAGCTATACACAGTCCCATTCCCACTACCCTTTTACAATTTTATTTTTAAACATCTGTCCACCTCCCTTTTAACTACTGTAGATTCTGCTTCCACCATGGTTTCTGGTAGGGCGTTCCATATTCTAACAACCCTTTGCATGGAAAATGTCTTAACCTATCCCTTTGCTCTTTTAGTGATATCCTTAAATGTATGCCTTCTAGTTACTGATTCACTGACCAGTAGAAATAGTTTTTCACATTTTTTCTCATCAAAGCCACTCATAATTATGAAGAACTTTCAGATCTTTTCTGAACCTTATTCTAATGAAGAGAGACCCGGTTTCTCTAGTCTCTCTTCAAAATGGAAGTATCTTCACCCTGTATCATCTCCTGCAGCCTCTCCATGGCTTTGCCATCTTTCCTTAAAGTAAACTGGTCACAGGGTTTAATTGCAGAAAGAAGTTCAATGACCTCACATAAACAGCAAAGGGTGAATTCAGCTCTGTACCTCTCTCAACAGCCCCTCAACATTTCTGTCACCACTCCCCAATTCCCTTCCATCCATCACATCCTTCAGCATACAATTACAAGGGCAAATTGCAACACCTCTCTTTCTGATTCCAAACACACCCACCAGTTCCTTTCTTCTCTTCATACTACACATTGACAGCATTCTTACATCCTATCACTTGCACAACCATCAATTACACGCACCACTCCTTTCTCACTTCACATTAGACACTTCCCTTTCTATTCATCGCCTCCCCATCCTCATTCCAGCTTGCTTCTTCGGCACCTCAAATGCACTATATGCACAAGTGCCACACCTCTCCACTGACCTTCTCAACACACACTCACTAACTTTCACCCTCTCTGCAGGATAAGACCGCACATAATCCCAGAGGACTAAGATTTGTGGGGGTGGGGCGGGGGGGGGGGGGGGTGGTTTGGTAGACAGTCTCAAAATTTGAAGGGCCCAGACCTCACCTGATTTAATCCAGCGAGGCCCAGGGACGAGCTTAGAATGTTCCTTGGGCCTTTCTTTGGGTGCACGAGTTCAGCATGCCAACCATTCCTTGCAAGTTATTGGGTGCGATTAAATGGAGGCCCCTATGTTTCTACACCAATTACATCACTCAATTTATTCTTTCAAACTAGTTTCACATCTGGCTAAGCCGATTATATAGCCATATAAAAGTAACAGAAATGCCTGGAAATGCCTCCAAGAAGGTTTTTCCGCACAGGACAGTCCATCTTTCTGGAGCTGTCCCCAGAATTCATTGTGTACCTAAACCTGAATGAAGAGACTCAGTCAAGTGGCAGACTCCCAGAATGCACCCCTCACCCTGTTCACATCACACTGGTGAACAACAACTTCCAGAATAGCCAGTGTCACTTTGTATGCCCTGATGAACTATAAATCCCAATCTGTCACCTGGTGGATAGGGTTTAAAGGAATCATGGCTCTCACCTGAGCTTTACATTAAAAAAGGGAAAATATTACTTTTGGATAAATAATTATATATCAACAACACCTACTGAAAAGAACAATCTTCTACCAGCATGTAAACAGTAAGCAGGTAGTAAGAGGTGGGTCGGGCCTATTAGGGACAAAGGAGATGATATATGCTTAGAGGTGCAGGGCAAGGCTAGAATACTCAAGGAGTACTTTGTATCGGTGTTTACTAAGGAGATGAATGCTGACAAAATATCAGTAGAAGTGGAAAAGTTAGAAGCAATGGAAGGGGTGAAAATTGATAGACAGAATGTACTAGAAAGGATGGGTATGCTTAGAGTGGACAAGCCGCCTGGTCCAGATGGCTTGCATCCCAGGTTGTTAAGAGAATTGGGGGAGGAGATAGTGGAAGCGCTTGCCATAATTTTCCAATCTTCCCTAGATGCGGGGGAGGTGCCCGAGAATTGGGAAGTGGCAAATGTGACACCATTGTTCAAGAAAGGGTGCAGGGACAATCCTAGTAACTACAGGCCGGTCAGTTTAACATCAGTGTTGGGTAAAGTTTAGAAACAATAATCAAGGAAAAAATTAACGGGCACTTGGAGAGGTTTAAGCTAATTAAGGAGAGCCAACATGGATTTGTAAAAGGCAGGTCATGTTTGACTAATCTAATTGAATTTTTTGATGAAGTAGCAGGGAGGATTATTGAAGGGAATGCAATCGATGTAGTCTACATGGATTTTAGGAAGGCGTTCGACAAAGTACCACATAGAAGGCTTGTTAACAAAATTGAGGCACATGGAATAGGTGGGTCGGCGGCAGCTTGGATAAAGGATTGGCTTAAGGACAGAAAACAGCGAGTTGTAGTAAATGGCGGTTTTTCAGACTGGAGGATGGTAGACAGTGGTGTTCCCCAAGGGTCAGTGCTGGGGCCACTGCTTTTTTTGATAATATAAATGACCTGGATATTGGAATACAGAGTAGAATTTCTAAATTTGCCGATGACACCAAACTTGGGGGGGGGGTGACAAACAGTGATGATGATACCAATCGACTGCAACAGGACATAGAAAGGCTAGCAGAATGGGCAGATAAGTGGCAGATAGAATTTAATACAGAGAAGTGTGAGGTGATGCATTTTGGCAGAAGGAACAGGGAGAGGCAATATACACTTAATGGCACAATTTTAAAGAATGTGCAGGGACAGAGGGACCTGGGAGTTAATGTGCATAGGTCCCTGAAGGTGGTAGGACATATTGAGAGTGGTTAGCAAAGCATCTGGGATCTTGGGCTTCATAAATATAGAGGTAGAGGTATTGAGTACAAATGTAGAGAAGTTATGCTGAACCTGTATAAAGCACTGGTTAGGCCACAACTGGAGTATTGCATCCAGTTCTGGTCACCACACTTTAGGAAGGATGTGAAGGCACTTGAGAGGGTGCAGAGGAAATTTACTAGAATGGTTCCGGGGATGGGGGATCTTAGCTACAAGGACAGGTTGGAGAAGCTGGATTTGTTTTCATTAGAGCAAAGGAGGTTGAGTGGTGATTTGATGAAGTTGTACAAGATTATGACGGGTTTGGATAGGCTAGACAGGGAAAGGCTGTTTGCACTAGTTGATGGTACAAGGACTACGGGACACTGATTTTAGGTTTTGGGCAAGAGATTCAGGGGGGATGTGAGGAAAAACTTTTTTACGCAGCGAGTGATGAGGACCTGGAACTCGCTGCCGACGAAGTGGTGGAAGCAGACAAATTCAATGTTTTCAAGAGGAGACTGGATAGGCACTTGAGGGAAATAAACCTGCAGGGCTACGGGGATAGAGTGGGGGAATGGGACTGACTGGATTGCTCTATAGAGAGCCGGCACGGACTCGATGGGCGGTTATGACTGTGACTTTTTTAAAATCCAGTTTGATTTTTCAGTGAATCTTTTACTTTTTCAATAATAGTCAACTAAACCTCTTCCTAACTTCTCAAAGAGGGCAAGTACATGTATTATCCATATATCCAATGGCCATATTTGTTCACAGTTAGGATGTGTGTGGGGCAACAGTGCTGGTTTGGTGCGAACGAAAAATTCAGTTAAAGAAAAAATACACGATTTGAGAGCAATACGACATTGGCCCAGATTTTGTGGTTAGCTGTGAATGAACAGCACTCGTCGTTCCTTACATTTACACTTAGCCACAGACTTTCTATGGGCTTTTGCACTAGAACTTGTGGTGTTTAGAAATCCATTTTAGCACAACTCCCTCTACAGGGGATCTGTAACAGGCTTTAACACTAAATAACACCACAATATACCTAGTCACACAACCCTATCAAAAAATCACTTAAAAGTTCAAGTAAACTGAACAGGTACATAGAACAGGAGTAGGCTATTCAGTCCCTCAAGCCTGTTCCACCGTTCAATGAGATCATGGCTGATCTGTGACCTAACTCCATATACCCACCTCTGGCCCATATCCCTTAATACCTTTGGTTAACAAAAAGCTATCAATCTCAGATTTAAAATTAACAATTGATCTAGCATCAATTGCCATTTGCGGAAGAGAGTTCCAAACTTCTACCACCCCGTGTGTGTAGACGTGTTTCCTGATTTCACTCCTGAAAGGTCTGGCTCTAATTTTTAGATTTTACCCCCTAGTCCTAGAATCCCCAACCAGCAGAAATAGTTTCTCTCTATCTGTTCCCCTTAATATCTTGAAAACTTTGATCAGATCACCCCTTATCCTTCTAAATTCTAGAGAATACAACCCTAATTTGTGTAATCTCTCCTCATAACATAACATTTGAAGTCCCCAGGTATAATTTTGGTAAACCTATGCTGCACTCCCTCCAAGGCCAATATATCCTTCCTAAGGTATGGTGCCCAGAACTGCTCGCAGTACTCCAGGTGTGGTCTAACCAGGGCTTTGTATAGCTGCAGCATAACTTCTACCCCCTGTATGCTAATCCTCTACATATAAAGGCCAGCATTCCATTAAGGTATCTCCTTAACCAATCAGATTGAAGAATCCTTACTGAGACACAGGCCCCGATTTTCTGCCAGCCGTCGGGCAGGTTTTCATGCGGGCGGGGGCTGAAAAATCGCCAAAATAGGGGGTCGCGACCACCCCCCCCCGACCCCCGCCTGATTCCCCGCCCCGTCCGACTTTTGGTCCGCCGTTTCTCCGCGACCCGAATCAGTCCCGCTCGCCACTGGCGGGACTGGCCGACGGGACCCCGATCACCAATTATTGGCATGTTTAATGCCATTTTAGGATGCCCTTGTGATTTCCAGGGGTTCCCCATGCTAAACACGCCTGCGGGGAACCCCGCTGATGAAACCTGGCGTGAAGCTTGCCGGCTTGCTTGCTCTCAGCTGCAGGTCATTCGGGAAAGCTGTGATTTAAAGGGACAGCATTTGTATGTTGAAGGACCTTGTTGTTGCAGGCTTGGGGCTACTTCTTCAAGGCTTAGGCACAGCTGTGGAAGGTTGGAGCCTCACACACTTCTCCAATGTGATCTCCTGGGAAGCACCGCTCGGCACCCTCACTCAGCACTTCCTCAGCGGAGGCATCTACCAGAAGCATGGGACGCCTTTTTTTCCTTCTCTTCTTGCCATTAGAGGATCTCCAGCAGCAGAGGCAGCAGCAGCAGAACCAGGAGCACCAGGCTGCTGCTCACTCACCTGAAGCTGCACAGGCCAGAAGAGGCCAGCGTTTGGAAGTGGCTTGACAGCACCTTGCTGCGCTTTAGGGGGCCATGGGGACCCGTATCTGCACTGGCAGTCCTACTCAGAAAGACTTCCATGAAGGTCTGGTTTCTCTGTTCAATAGGTGGCCAACGCTCAAGAGATGTCATTCTCTTATGAGCACTCACCATGTTTTCCGTACCCTGGTGAGTTATCTCCTCCATGGAGGTTGCCAACCTTTCCATGGTGATGCGTTCCTGCACCAATGACTCCACAAAAGCTCTGCTCATGGTCGCTATGGACTCCTCCATTCGCTCCACACTCGCAGCGACCCTGGGGACAAAACCTGCCAGAGACTCCTGCATCTGTGATTGGAGATTCATCACCTCTTCTCTTGCGGATGGACCCAGAGGCAGAGGGTCGACATGCAGCACAGCTGAGCTGAGCTGGCAGAGTCCTATGCCCTCCGATGAGGACTCTCCACTGCTGTCCCTGTCTCCAGAATCTGCTGGGTCACTTCTGAGCTGTGAAACACCAGGTGACAACACTACTCTATGTCCCGAAGATCCCCCCGAAGTGTGAGTGTCTGTGCTGGTGCTGGGTGCGCTTACTTCTGCTGATGCTGCGCCCTCAGAGGTTGGAGCTTCCTCCAAGTCTGGCTGCACAGCCTCTTCCTCCTCCACAGTGGAGACGGGGGCTCTGGATTGTCCTGTGGGGGAGTAGAGGAAGGAATTAGAGATGTGATGCCAAGGTTACATGCACATTCGAGTTGACATCTGCTGACACCTGCATCCATGCAGCCTTGGTCTCAGTGGGAGGCCTCTTCCTGCCTGACCTAGGGAAGAGGACCTCCCTGTGGGCCCTAACCCCATCCAATAATGCCTGCAGTGAAGCTTCATCGAATTTGGAGGCAGCTCGGGGTCTGGCACTGGCCACAGCTGCTGCAGGCTCCTCTGCCATCCTGTATGGTTCGTTTGGAAGCCAACAGAGGAAGCAATGCTTGCTGTGGACCTTAAAAGCACCACAAATGACATCATCATAATGTGGGGCTTCCTGTCTGTAAATGGACAATTAGCACGGATGCCCACACGCTGGAAATTATTTGGCCACTTGAGGGAAAATTGCGTGCAGCTGGCTGACCCATTTTTTGTGTGTCAGAACCCCACATTCGGGGGAATCTGACCATTTCCCACACAATCCACAAAATCGGGCCCACAGAGTTTGAACCAGGAAGTACAAGTTAGAAATAGTTAATTCAATGCCAAATCATGTACAGAAAGTGAAATAAAGAGGGAAAGAAAGATGGGATTAAATGAGATTAAAAAGGAGAAAAAAAATTAAATCTCCAATAATTAAAATCTGAAGGAATGAGACTCCAACGTGTAAAAATTAATTTTCAGTGCCAGAGATGTTGTTTGGCAGTAATTAAGAATTAACACGAGTAAAAATTTACTTGCACTGGAATGGGCAAACCTTAATTTTTTCTGGTGCGTTTAGTTGGAATCTATTACGCAAGTACAGCAACTTCACACCCTTCCATGTGTTTCAATGCAGAGTCTCTCAGCGAGATACGGTGGCATAGTGGTTAGCACTGTTGCCTCACAGCGCCAGGGACCCGGGTTCGAATCCGGCCTCGGGTGACTGTCTGTGTGGAGTTTGCACATTCTCCCCGTGTTTGCGTGGGTTTCCTCCGGGTGCTCCGGTTTCCTCCCACAGTCCAAAGATGTGCGGGTTAGGTTGATTGGCTATGCTAAATTGGCCCTTAGTGTTAGGGGGGATTAAATACGTGGGGTTACGGGGATAGGGTGGGATATGTGTCGGTGTAGGCTCGATGGGCCGAAATGGCCTCTATCTGCACTGTGGGGTTTCTGTGATTCTGTGATAGCGAAGCTTCTGGACGAGCAGGGCAACTCTGACAGCAACTTCCAGATTTCCACGCTCAACTGCGCATGTGCTGTCGTCAGAAGTTGCTGACTGATTCACTCTAAGAACGGTGAGCGCCGTCAGCCACACCATTATTTTTAAACGACAAAACCTGGGCTAATGTAAAACTGCAGTTTGTGAAATCTACTTGCAATGCAAAAAACTTAACTACAACAACTGAACACAGGCTTTCTCTGAAGTTTTCAGAACTCCCTCCAGATGGTGGGTCACCAGTGACCTGGTACAGCTTGTTACAAGCAAAGTAGGATCCATAGCATCTGACCTTTCGGTCATCTATTGGTGTGGATTTAATTTTAATTTTTTTATGCACCGGTAGGTTCCACCTACAGCAACACCTTTTTCTTTAAGTCTTAATATTCATGAATAGAATTGGGTGCATAACCACTCTTTATGTAACTATTAAGATCCTAACACAAGTCAATTTTCACAGGCAAGCCCACAATCCCTATAAAGCAGACCTTAACTTTACGCTCAAAGTTCTCCTTGGGTGATCAATAAATCCCTTTATTGTTAACAAAGTTGAAGTCCACTACATCTCAGATTACATATGATATCAGCCATGCCAAACACTTCTTTGTAACAGACTAAACTATCAAACAGGTTTATTGAAGGTCACAATCAGTCCACAAACACAACAGTGTGGAGCCAGGGAGCCATTTCACCAAGGGTTAACTTGCTTCTTTGAAAATGTTATGCAAAACTTGAAACAAAATAAATACTTTTCATAGACAGATGACAATCAGATCCCTTAGCAAACCAAAAGGTAAATACAGTTTTTGCAAGAATTATGTAGACATATGGCTACAAAATTACATTGTGTCAGACAAAACTGAACCAAGCAATGGTCTGACATTTATGCTTCGGATTCCCCTTTGATCCAACAACGGATTCCTTTCAGCTAATTCCCAGCAGTCCATCTTAAGATTTACAAGGCAAATGTATTATACATAGCAGTTAAACTAGATAACAAGCAAACAGTTTATAATAGATACGTCTGCATTTGAATCATCAGGAATTGTTATAATGGGACAATTTTGCAATGAAAATAATCATATATTAAGGATGTTTGTCCCTTCGAAAGCATTACTGTACATGTCTCTACTGTGATTTTCCATAGATCTTCCAGCCAACTTTGGGTGGATCTTGTTATATCCGTGTATCTTAATGTTGTGTCCTTCAATAATCAGACAACAGACTGCAGGGAACGATCAACAGGTGTTTACTGAATGAGGGTTACTCTAGAACTAATTGTACAGATCACTACTCAGGGTTTATATACAGGTGTGGTCACTGCTGGTACTACAGTATACAGGAGCTGTAAAAAGTAGTTCTCCCCCTTAAAAGGTACATACATTACAGACCTGTGGAGGGCCGGGTGGGAAATCAGTCAGGTAGCCATTCTGCCAGTTCCCCACTGGTTGCCCAACATTTCAGAGATTTTCCACTTGCAAAACAGAAGCTCTGCAGGAAGGAAATAGCAGCTTCCAACTCCTACTCTGCCTCCATCACTCTCTCTTGCTCACTTGTGTTTGTGCCTCACCTGGTGTACCCACTAAAAAGAAACCTACATTTCCCAATTGTGAATATACCTATGCTGGTGTTTGCTGCAGTTGCCCAGGGTCTGGAGTCTAGGAGCAGCTGTCCCTGTTCGAACTAGTGAGTGAGTTCAAGTGAGTGAGTGGAAGAAGAACAAGAAAATGCTGTAACTGGTCCTCAGCTTCACCTTAGCCCAATCCTTTCATGTTTTCAAATGCCAAACTGCATTGCATTGTCTGTTCATGCTGACGAGGGGTATAAACCCAGGGCGACCTCCTCTAGTTTGGATATACTTGCTGCTATGTGTAACTTTATACTGCAAGCAGAAAAGGGGTGTTGAGCTCTTGGAAGCTTGATGAACATATAGATGAGTGACAGCTAAGAGGCCATCCTGCATCACAGCTTGTGTGTGAGTAAATTAACATGCTTCCTGCAGGTCAGTTATGTGGCATTGCTTTGTGGCAGCACTTTTCTAAATGATTAAGCGACAACAGTTGTAGATTGAAGTGGCAGCTATATAATACCTATTGTTGTAGTATACACAATCATGTGAAGCTGGGCAAGAGCTATTTTGCTTTAGCATGCAGCCTCAGTGTGTAACAAGGTGAGAGGAAACTGTTATTAGTATGTATACTTTACCATCGATTTTCCATAGTGTAATTCCAACTTCCCTTGGCAGACATCCTGAGACTATTAACCTTTTTCCCTCATCTGCTTCAGGTCCTCTAGATGTTGCAGATTACATTTAGCTTGACAGCCACCACATTTCTGCTCAGTAGAGTGACATGGGTTGCCAGATAGGCCGACCCTCTTTAGTTACACTTCTTCTACAAGGATCTTCAAACATGCATCTGAGAATGGAGCTGAACTGCTTCGTCCTGCAGCCATTCCTCATTCTCTGTCCAGCAACAAATAATCTGTCCCCTTAAATAACAACTGCAGCTTTTAAGAGCAGCAGCTGCATGCTATTTCTCGGCTTCCTGCTCACAGTGAGCTCCCACAGGCAGGCCTAATTGAGCTAGGTGCTCATCATGATTCTGTAATGAGATCAATTTCAGGAAATTTTACATTGGCCCAACTCAATTTTGACAAGCACAAAGTTGGTCAACTCTGTGCATAATTGGATATTGTGGGTGTACCAACAGCACACATACAGGAGACCAGCTCTGACATCTTCACAGGAATCATCATGTCGCACACAATTTTTCATTATCATCCCTACTTATCCTTGCAACTATGCATGTGCACTGCAGTTCCAAACAGGCAGCATTAACAGATAAGTGCAGCATCATTGAAGGTGATAAAGTAGTGGACAATGGAGAAAACACAATGTGCTCATTATATCATAGTGTAACTCTCAGGCATTAGAGTCTGATGATAACGTTTCTGTTATTATTAAATCTGTGTAAAATATTGAGACAGGAATATTTTTCCTACCTTGAACTGATCAACAACTAATCACTCCACCAGTACAAAACATTTGTTATTTAAAGTGGGCAGAATTCATTGCACTTCTGCCAAGGAGGTACAAGTTTTTATTCTAACATCTTTCATTAGGGAAGCAACATTCACAAATTCTTCAATCATAGTTGGCAAAGATATTTTAATGAGTTTCAAATCACTATTTAACTGAAGTGGAACAATTTGACAAACTGGCTAGCAGATACTAAGTCACATATTTTTATACTTAAAATGTAATTTACAGTAAATATCAATTACATTCTGATGAGTCAGCCAATCAGATTTCAAACCAAAATGTATTATGCAAGATTCAAATGCCATTTCAGTAATTTTAATCACAAGAAAGAATCCAAACTGAGCTGTCTGAGTAAAAAGAACTCATGGGATAGACTATCTGAGGAGGTTCTTCCAATCTTCTGAATAACATTGGCGGAAGATCAGCAAAAATGGCCATTCCCGTCTTTTTCTCTGGCGCTTGTCAAAGTTATGATGGGAGATCGAGAAAGGCCCTGCAGACAATTTACTTCCAAAATTCTTAAAGCACCAATACTGTATTTTTCTACCATATTAATGAATCTACTATGGTCTTTCTCACAGGAACATGCAGTCTCTCTCTCTCATATGCCATCTTAATGTTGCTGCTTCTTGCTCCACTTCACTTCACTTCTATTGTTTTCTCTTCTGCTTCTCTCTCTCTCTCATTTGCTTTCCATTTTGTTTTACATGGGTCTTTCATTTTGGCCTTTCCTTTCGGGTGATATGTTCAATAGTATGATGTGCCGGGATAGAGAACCACCAACAGTTGCAGACTACATTTTCTGTTGGTGGGTGCAGGACACATGTTGGGCAGAGAAAAGAGCCACACATGGTGACATGCAACATTTTCAGGTGGTAACTGCAGGGGGCTGGTCACAGGAAGGATTTGGCCAGGGAAAATTGGCTGCTGCATTTCCTACATTGCAAAAGCAACTACACTTCAAAAGTACTTGATTAGTAAAAGTGCCTTGCAAGCAGAGGTTGTCTTGACATGTTGAAGGAGCACATACATGACAGACGTTTTCAAACTGCAGCTCTTTTTTGTGTTAGCCAACATCATGCAGAAAGGTTGATGTGCATTGATTTTATGGTTGAAGCTCCTTGAATAAAGTCAAGGCTTTCAATTGTAAGTTGCAGCTGCATGTGTGCCCTACTGAAGCATGAATATTCATAATGAGCAATAAAAGTTGTGTTTTTTGAGGGCAATATAATTTAATTTGATAGGCAACATATGGCATATTTACCTGGAAAATGGCACAGTTGAGTTTATTTTCAAAGCTTATGTAATGTGTTCTATTTTCATTTCATGCCTTTCCGTTGGATTTCCTTTCATATCAATTTTGCCTGGCATTTATTTTCCACACCGTAGCAAAGACAAACAAATAAAACTAATTTAATTATTTTATATTTGAGCTGCTGGCATCCCCCATTAAGCTAGCTACAGTATCATAGAATGGTTACAGCACAGAAGGCAGCCATTTGGCCCGTCCAGCCCATGCCGACTCTCAGCTAGTCCCACTCCCCCGCCCTTTCCCCATAGCCTGCAATTTCTTTCCCTTCAGATACCTATCCAACTCCCTTTTGAAAGATAAGATTGAGTCTGCCTCCACCACCCTTGCAGGCAGTGCATTCCAGATCTAAACCACTCGCGGTGTAAAAAAGTTTTTTTCTTACATCGCCTTTGGTTCTTTTACCAATCACCTTAAATCTGTGTCCTCTGGTTCTCGACCCTTCTGCCAATGGGAACAGTTTCTCTCTATCTACTCTGTCCAGACCCCTATAGGTACAAGGTGAAAGCTATGCGTGAACATGTTAATTTATGCAAATAAACTGATCCTGCACAGTTTGGCAAAATAGCCTCAATGAATTATGGGCTAACTTGGGCCAGACAACCAACTGATTTTGCCAGTTTTATAGAATTGAGGCTACTCATCACTACAATTGGTACTGAAAACTGCCACTTGTCCCAGTGAAGTCTGATCTGTCTCAGGTGGAACTGAAATTGTCAAATTTTTATGTACAGAATAAGTTTTCAATAAACTGCTGCAACTGATTATACTACAATTATATTATTTTCTGATAACACTCGTGTGTTGAATTATGCCATTCTGATGTAGTGGTCTTGTTTCAACAATAAATTTGCATTTGTAGAAGCTTTTTTGATTCAGTTAGTACAACATGCTGTGCTTCAAGTTTAACATACAAACATGTGTAGTATGAGATGCCATGACGTAGCAAGGTCACAAATTTACTTTTTGATGGATTTCAATAGAAACGTTTATTTTTAAAACATACGCGTTTTAATACTCACTGCAGTAAGCTATATATAGAGTCGGAGTCATAACGGCAAAGAAGGCAGCCATTTGGAGTCCGTGCCGGCTCTCTGTAGTGCAATCCATTCAGTCCCATTCCCCGCTCTATCCCTGTAGCCCTGCAAGTTTATTTCCCTCAAGTGCCTATCAAGTCTCCCCTTGAAAACATTGAATGTCCCCGCTTCCAACACTTCTTTCTATCAGCAGCGAGTTCCAGGTCTTCAGCACTCACTGCATAAAAGATTTTCCTCACGTTCCCCCCTGTATCTCTTGCCCAAAACCTTAAATCTGTGTCCCCTAGTCCTTGTACCATCAACTAGTGCGAACAGCCTTTCTCCATCTAGCCTATCCAAACCAGTCATAATCTTGTACACCTCTATCAAATCACCCCTCAATCTCCTTTGCTCTAATGAAAACAAATCCAGTTTCCCCAACTTGTCCTTGTAGCCAAGATCTCCAATCCCTGGAACCATTCTGGTAAATCTCCTCTGCACCCTCTCAAGGGCCTTCACATCCTTCCTAAAGTGTGGTAACCAGAACTGGATGCAATACTACAGTTGTGGCCTAACCAGTGCTTTATAAAGGTTCAGCATAACTTCTCTACTTTTGTACTCAATACCTCTATTTATGAAGCCCAAGATCCCATATTCTTTGCTAACCACTCTCTCAATATGTCCCGCCACCTTCAGGGACCTATGCACATTAACTCCCAGGTCCCTCTGTCCCTGCACACTCTTTAAAACTGTGCCATTAAGTGTATATTGCCTCTCCATGTTCCTTCTGCCACACACTTCTCTGTATTAAATTCTATCTGCCACTTGTCTGCCCATTCTGCTAGCCTTTCTATGTCCTGTTTCAGTCTATTGGTATCAGCCTCACTATTTACCACACCCCCAAGTTTGGTGTCATCGGCAAATTTAGAAATTCTACTCTGTATTCCAATATCCAGGTCATTTATATACACGTCAAAAAAGCAGTGGCCCCAGCACTGACCCTTGGGGAACACCACGGTCTACCATTCACCAGTCTGAAAAACAGCCATTTACCACAACTCACTGTTTTCTGTCCTTAAGCCAATACCTTATCCAAGCTGCCACTGTCCCACCTATTCCATGAGCATCAATTTTGTCAACCAGCCTTTTATGTGGTACTTTGTCCAATGCCTTCGAAAAATCCATGTAGATAACATCCATTGCATTCCCTTGATCAATCCTCCCTGTTACTTCATCAAAAAATTCAATTAGATTAGTCAAACATGATCTGCCCTTTACAAATCCATGTTGTCTCTCCTTAATTAACTTAAACCTCTCCAAGTTGCTGTTAATTTTTTCCTTGATTATTGTTTAATTTTTTCCTTTTATTGTTTTCTAAAACTACCACTGATGTTAAACTGACCGGCCTGTAGTTACACCCATTCTTGAACAATGGTGTCACATTTGCCACTTTCCAATCCTCATGCACCTCCCCCGCATCTAGGGAAGATTGGAAAATTATGGCAAGCCCTTCTGCTATCTCCTCCCCCAATTGCCTTAGCAACCTGGGATGCAAGCCATCTGGACCAGGCGACTTGTCCACTCTAAGCATACCTATCCTTTCTAGTGCATCCTGTCTATCAATTTTTACCCCTTCCATTGCTTCTCCCTTTTCCACTTCTACCGATAATTTGTCAGCATCCACCTCCTCAGTAAACACCGATACAAAGTACTCTGAGTATTTTAGCCTTGCCCTGCGCCTCTTCAGCATATAATCACCTTCTTTATCCCTAAAAGGCCCTACCCCGTCTCTTACTACTCGCTTACTGTTTACATGCCGATAGAAGATTTTTGGGTTCCCTTTTATGTTAACCACCATTCTACTCTCATTCTCTCTTTGCCAATCTTAGTTTCATCTTCACTTCCCCTCTCAACTTATTATATTTGGTCTGGTTCTCCCTTGAAGAATTCACCTGACATTCATCATACACCCTCTTTTTTTGTTTCATCATCTTCTCTCTTACCCTTCCCTCTTGTTGGAATGTACATAGCCTGTACTTGGAACATCTCCTCCTTAAAAAATCACCCATTGTTCCTTTACAGTTTTTCCCATCAGTCTTTGGTTCCATTTTATCCTGGCTAGATCCTTTCGCATCCCATTGAAGTTAGCCCTATACCAGTTTAGAGGTTCCACTCTAGATTGTTCCTTGCTCCTCCCCATTGCTAATCTAAATCTTATGATATGATTATCACTTGTACCCAAGTGTTCTCCCATAGACACTTGGCCGACCTGGCCCATCTCATTCCCCAGCACTAGATCCAGCAATGCCTCCTTCCTAGTTGGGCCAAGAACATACTGGGCAAGGAAATTCTCCTGAACACATTTCAGAAATTCCTCCCCCTCCTTTCCTTTTACCCTAACATTATCCCGATCGATATTTGGGTAATTAAAGTCCCCCAATATCACCACTCTATAGCTCTCGTATGTCTCTGCGATTTCCCTGCAGATTTGCTCCTTTACCTCCCTCTCACTATTTGGAGACCTGTTGAATACCCCCATTAGCATGATCATACCCTTTTTGCTCCTCAACTCTAACCAAATGGATTCTGTCCTCAAGAATATCCTCCTTTTCCAACACATTGGCCCAGAAATTCGGGTCTCCATGGGTGAGTACGCGCTGGGTACTCATGTGTAGGCCCAATGAAAGTGTCGGTTTTGTGCATGCACTGCGCATGTGCGGGAAACCGGAACTTCCGTTCCCTTAAAGGAAGGGGTTCACAGGTCGAATGCGTGCGCCGGAGAGGCAGCGCGTGCGCCTGGAACTTACGTTTTTTTTGCTGGTTTCTCCGGGAGGGTAAATCTCCAGGAGTTACACTTTTAAAAAGCAGGCGCAAGGCCTGCTTTTAACAAGGTAAGTGGTTAATTAAGTGAAATTAAAACATTTTTTCCACAGGTTTATTATTTTTAAATACTTTAAAGAAAGGTAAGTTTATTTTTAGCCCTGTTAGAAACTGTAATTAATTTTTTCAAAAATTTAAGTTATTGTTTAAAATAGTTACTTTATGTAATTTAGTTATTTTAACAATGTGATTTTAAAAAAAATTATTTGAAGTTTTAGTTATGTTTTGGGGCTGATTTATATATTTATAGTTTTGACAGCTCTCCCCGTCAAATTTATGAATGAAGTATTCCCTGCTACCATTGGCTCTCCATGGCCCACATGATCCCAGGGGACGCTTCGAACTAACTGTGCCCCTGGGATACGCAAGCACTGCGCGCCAGCAGTTGGAGGAGGCCCAGGATCGGAATACCACACGGGCCCATAGCTCAATGGCCGGCACGCTAGGTAAGTGCAGGTCGGAGGCTTGCACCCGTGGGAAGCCTCCGACCCGAATTTCTGGGCCTATATGTTTATATGTGTGGTCACATATATAAATATATATACATATTTGACATTTTGCCCTCAAACTTACTAATGTATATACAGGGTTGTGGAAAGAATCCAGAATAGGGTCAGAAATGTGATTTACGTGTGGGATGATAACAGTGGTCCAGAATTTGCGGTCAGCAGCAAAGCGAAGGCATTCGCTGCTGGCCCCAAAGTACGCTCCACACAAGGATCTCACAATCCCTGTGTCAAGAACTTCTGGTTTTCCGACCTACAATTCAACGGAATTTAATGGGGATTCCCTTGTTCAACCTGCTGTGACGTCAACAGGCTGTCTAAGCAGCCAATCAATTCTCAAAGACAGCGAACGAGGAAGTGAGTAAGCCCTTAAAATTCTAACATTTTCTAAAACTGTTAGAGAGAGCAAAAGAAAGATTGGGGTTCTCACATGGGGAAAAGGCAAACCTGAAATAAAGATGGTCAAACATTTTTTTGAAAAGTTTCTTAGCAATTTAATGGATAAATTTCACATTGCATAAAATTTAAATTAATTTTCCAGGCCCTTAACATTTGTTTAGCAGTAATAACACTGTCAAAACCCCAGTTTTTTTAAATATTCGTTCCTGGGGTGTGGGCGTCGTTGGCAAGCCAGTATTTAAGGCCAGTTACACCCAATCCCTTTGGGTCTAACTTTTAGTGGGGAATTGAACAGCGACTTACTGCGGAAGAGCAAAGTTTTTGTCAGTTTCAATGATATACAAAATACAACAGATTGCCGGCACAGCTAGTTTCGGAACGGTCATTGACAGACTGGGAATTCTGCATACGCTTGAGCATGTGACAAATCCCAAAGTTGTGGTCAGTTTCAAAGGTGGAATGACGGCGAACGCTGCAATTCCAGGCCTATGTACTTAAAATAGCTCAAGGTAACCTGTTGTTGGCATATTATATCCAACAGTATTTTGGACTAAAGATTACCTTGCAAACACAATTGAGCTACAAGATGAACTACTTCATTATCGTACAGGATTCCACCTCATGGGAAAGAAAAATCAAGTTTCAAATTGAATGGATTAAGTGAATTCAATAATCACACCCAGATTGTTTCCTTTTGTACCATTGCTATTTCATCATGTGCACATTGTATGTTTCCTGGTCCAATATGCATTACCTTGCATTGATCTGCATGAAAATCCATTTGCTATCTCAGACTATTTGCTTATTTGAGCCATGACTATTTGAATGCTATGTAGCTACCTTATACTTTAAATCTGGTCACGTAGCTTGATATCATCAGCAAATTTGAAAATATAAAAAGCACCTTTCAAGTCCTTTATCGTCCGCAATGCACTTCTTTATGGAACAACATCAATGACAACTCCAAAATCCGGTTCATCTCTTTCTCTGGGCTGAAGAAAGAAACATGTTGGTATATGTACTGTGCACAGTTCTGGTCTCTTTATCTAAGGAAGGATATACTTGCTTTTGAGGCGGTGCAATGAAGCTTCGCTAGATTGATTCCTGGGATGAGAGGGCTGTCCTATGATGAGAGATTGCGTAGATTGGGCCTATACTCTCTGGAGTTTAGAAGAATGAGAGTTGATCTCATTGAAATATACAAGATTCTGAAGGGGATTGACAGGGTAGATGCCAAGAGGTTGTTTCCCCTGGCTGGAGTGTCTAGAACTAGGGGGCATAGTCTCAGGATAAGGGGTAGGCCATTTAAGACTGAGATGAGGAGGAATTTCTTCACTCAGAGGGTTGTGAATAATTCTCTGCCCCAGAGGGTTGTGAATGCAGAATCTTTGAGTACATTAAAGGCCGAGATAGATTGATTAATTTTTGGACTCTTGTGGAATCAAAGGATATGGAGATTGGGCGGGAAAGTGGATTTGAGGTCGATGATCAGCCATGATGTTATTGAATGGTGGAGCAGGCTCGAGGGGCTGTATGGCCTACTCCTGCTCTTACTACTTATGTTCTTATATGTCAGTAGTTAGGATCCAATAAAGACATAGAATTCGGTAATAAAATACAAATGTTAAAAAGGTGACTATTTTAAGAGAATTTGAATCTGACACCAAATATGGTTGTAATGTAAACCTTTTATTTTGTTCGGCCAAGTCTTAACACACTCGATGCCTTGAAGCAGTAGTCACACAGAAAAATAAGCGCAATTACCCAGTTTTTCCTCTGGCTAGAGAGTTGCATCCTTCATCAAACCTTGCGTCCTTGTATCTCTCTACAAATTGTGAAGGAAAGCTCAAGATCTTTGTAGGCCTCACGTCATGCATACAGACCTTTGCCCAAAAAACTTAGCCCAATTTTGTATGTTTACTGCATCAAATACTATTTTAAACTGACTTGGTGGTACAGGATATAAAAACATTGCTGCTTCATTTATGGTATTTAGTTGCGAGATCAGCACAGATGAACTAACAATTTCTGTTACCCAGATAAAATTAAAAGATTTCAAGTGAAATGGGCTTGGATATGGGTCGTCTCAATCCAGTATCTGGTGAATATTGTTCTGCAACAAAATTTAGCATTGGTTTAGCAGTGTTGCTGCTGAGGCAAAAAGACAGTACAGGTGCAACATTATAATTCTGACATAGTAGGGGGGGGGGTGAGACTACAATTTAGCTTCAGTTTCATTATTAACAATGTAATGGCAATTTTGCATTCCATCTGACTGTTGACCTACCTGAACTAAGCAAAGTTGATGAATGGATTCAAAGTGGAAATGCTCCATTAAGCAGCACCACAATTTCTCATCTTAATGATCACACTTGCAAAAAACAAATTTTACCAGAGTGTACATTCATCAACACATTTAAAACAATTAAAACCAAAATAAAATCCCAAGAAAACAAATACTTGAGATTAAAGCATTACATATCATATTCATATTAATTTGACCTTATGAAAGCTTCCACAATGCCTCAGAGTAAATGCATTGTGGTACAGCTGTGATCAGGAAAACCAGGTCTACATGCGGCCTAACGGATGGTCATTAAAGGGACTGCTGCAGGCCGCCACCAACAAAGTAAGTACTTAAAATATACTTACCTGAATGTGGAGCCGGGAGGAGCAGGAGTGCTTCTCCCGACCCCACATAAAACCACGCGGGCCGCTGCCAGTCACTGCTCCCCCTGCCCATCACGATCTCAACCGCTCCTACTGATCGCCAGAAACAACCCCATCCTGATCCCAGCCTCTGGGTGTCTTCATGTCTTTGCATGGGGAGGAGGAAGGTGGAAAGAGAGGGGGGATAAAGGCCCCTCCATGACAGAGACCCTCAGGGCAGCCTGCGCTGCCTCCATGGATGCTCAAGACTGCTGCCAGAGAGGTTTAGGAGACCAGGTAACCATTTCCTCCAGTCTCCCAATGATTGAGATACAGATAAGTATCTCGAGGGGCTTCACTGATCTTATTCGTACCATTAGGTTTGATTTCCAGAAGATCAGTGGCCATGAAGAGCCAATGCCTGGTACTAGTAGCATAGCAGGAATGCACTCACATGATGCAGCTCTCACGACAGCAGCACATGTACATCCCGCTAGCCTCTCTGATGCCTCCACATATGGCAGAAATGTCACAGGGCGAGGTTGTGATGAGTGAAAGGCCACCTCAATCCCAGGTGGCTTGTATTGACACACAGCAGCCACTGACCTCAAATGCCCCTGACAGCCAGATAGCACCTAGGGGAAGCATCATGGGAATATATATACAATCTACAGGTTTTCATTAAAATTATAGCTGCATTAAAGTAGCTGTGCTTTCAACAGGTGTTATGTGGTAGTAACTGATGCACACAAAGAAGAGTTTGCTGATGATGACATGTTTGTGGAGCGATGAGAAAAGTTGTAAACTGGACTGTTAATGCAGGACCAGAGATGGAAGTCGAAAGAAGACCTCCCTTGGCATAAACATTTCTAACAGCTGTCAACAAGCTCTCCTCCACATCTCTTCATGCTGCTGTTGCTGTTGCTCATTTGGTTGATCCTCTGGTGGCACTTTGGTGCCTTCATCGTCTGGGAGCTTCTTGAGATGACAAATTTGTGCAGCTGGCAGTACACAGCCATGATTCTCTAGACACAAGCCAGACTATAATACAGAACACCCGCAGGATAATTCAAGCACCAGAGGTGCACCTCAACATTCCAGTTTTATGCTCTATGATGACTCTGGTAGTTGCAAGAACCTCATTGTAACGATGCTCAGTTCGTGTCCCAAGTTGCTGCGCAAGTGACATCAGCCATGGCTGCGGAAGGTCATTCTGATATCCCAGGAGCCACCCCAAGATTTCCTTTTCAGTGTGCTGGTATAAAACGGGTGGAATAAGGCGCAATTTTGGGGACCAAAATCCTGGACCTCAAGAACACCTCCGTTCAATCCGTAAGGGTGACCCCGAGCTTCCGGTCGCCTGTCATTTTAATCCACCGCTCCATTCCCACTCGGACCTCACCGTCCTTGGCCACTTGTATTGTTCCACGGAAGCTCAACGTAAACTCGAGGAACAGCACCTCATCTTCCGATTAGGCGCTCTGCAGCCTTCCGGACTCAATATCGAGTTCAACAATTTCAGATCATAAGCTCGGCCCCTATTTCATTTTTTCTTGTAATTTTTCCACTCCTTTTCCACCCCCCCCCCTTTCCTTTTGTTTCTCTCTCACACCTGGCAGCTATCTCTTGCCCTGCCAGTACACTTTACACCTAATCTCAGCCTATTACCATCTCGTCTAGCTTCTAATCTCTTTTACTTCTTTTGTTTCTTTTATTCTTTTGTCCGATCGCAGCCCTGCCTTCGATCTAGTTTCTTTTCTTTCCAGTTTTGAAGAAGGGTTCGACCCTAAACGTCAACTCAAATTTCTCTCCACGGATGTTGCCTGAGCTGCTGCGTTTTTCCAGCATTTTCTGTTGTTACACCTGATAAATGTCCAACTCAAAATTCAGATCCCAAAGACCACCTAAAACCAGCATTAGGTCCCTTACATATGTAAATGCAGGGACTAAACTTGTTTAAGGTCCCCTCACAGAAATTTGTCTGTGGTGCACAGGACAAGCATCGGGCCTACTCAGCTCAGAATTCTTCTGCGGCATTGAAGCCAATGGAGAAGAAAAATCAGGCCGAGTACAAAACGGGCTGCTGATTCGCTATAGCCCATTTTGTGCTACCGCCCAAAATACAAATTTATATCCTCTTTACTTGTAGGTTGTACAAGGCACAACAAAACTGAAGGCGGTACCCAGCCTCTCATTATGAAAAATACGCTCTGATTTATTGATAGATCCACACTTTACAGTTTGATGAATTAAATGAGCACCCAAAACAAGATTAATATGCTTTATCCACACTATCTTTAGTTTTGACTTCCAGGACTGGATCACGTTGCCAATCTGTTTGAAGAGAGTAAATTCAAAGGAAGCCTGTGCACCCGAACATTCGGTTGCACAATTATACCTGTTTTGAACCTGTGGTGGCAGTGGGACTATGCTAATAAGCAGTGGAGGGTCTGGGTGTAGGTTTTGAAGAGCCAGTGCAATAAAAGAGGAAATTTAGGCATAGTGCAAGAACAAGTGCAAAAATAAATTGTTTGGCAGCTGACAAAGTCATAGCAACAACAGCTTCTAGCATTTAAATAGGGCCTTTAGCATAGTAAAATGTCCCAAGGCGCTTCACAGGAGCGTTATCAAACAAAATTTGACACCAAGTCACATAAGGAGATATTAGGACAGATGACCAAAAGCTTGGTCAAGGTAGCTTTCAAGGAGTGTGGCGGAGAGGTTTAAGGAGGGAAATTCAGAGCTTAGAGGGCCTAGGCAGCTGAAAGCATGTCTGCCAGTGATGGAGAGATTAAAATAGGGGATGTGCAAGAGGCCAAGAAGCCAGAATTGGAAGAGCGCAGAGATCTCAGAGGTTTGTAGGGCTGGAGGGGGTTACAGAGATAGGGAGGGGTGAGGCCATGGAGGGATTTGAAAACAAGGATGAGAATTTTTAAATTGAGGTGTTGCTTAACCGGGAGCCAATGTAGATCAGCGACCACAGGGATGATGACGAACGGGACTTGGTGCAATTTAGGATATGGGCAGCAGAGTTTTGGATGAGCTTAAGTCTATGGAGGGTGGAAGATGGGAGGCCAGCTAGGAGAGTGTTGGAATAGTCAAGTCTTGAGGTAACTAAGGCAGGGATGACAGTTTCAGCAGTTGAGCAGAGTCGGGCGATATTAGGGAGGTGGAATTAGGCCATTCAATGAGATCATGGCTGATCATCCAAATTCAGTACCCTGTCCCTGCCTTCTCCCCATATCCCCTGATCCCTTTAGCCTTAAGAAATATATCCAACTCCTTCTTGAATATATTTACTGTACTAGCCTCCGCCGCCCTCTGTGGCAGAGAATTCCACAGGTTCACCACTCTCTGGGTGAAGAAATTCCTCCTCATTTCAGTCCTAAATGGCTTACCCCTTAGCCTTAAGACTATGACCCCTGGTTCTGGACTCCCTGGCCATCAGAAACATCCTTCCTGCATCTAGTCTGTCCAGGCCTGACAGAATTTTATAGGTTTCGATGAGATCCCCTCTCAATCTTCTAAACTCCAGTGAGTATAAGCCCAATAGACACAATCTCTCCTCATACGTCATTCCTGCCATCCCAGGTATCAGCCTGGTGAATCTTCGCTGCACTCCTTCCATGGCAAGAACATTCTTCCTCAGATAAGGCGACGAAAACTGCACACAATACTCAAGGTGCGGTCTCACCAAGGCCCTGTACAACTGCAGCAAGACATCCTTGTTCCTGTACTCGAACCCTCTTGCTACAAAGGCCAACATACCAATTGCCTTCTTAACCGCCTGCTGCACCTGCATGCTTACCTTCAGTGACTGGTGCACAAGAACACCCAGGTCTCTTTGCACTTCCCCTTCTCCCAATCTATTGCCATTCAAAAAATAATCTGCCTTCCTGTTTTTGCCACCAAAGTGGATAACCTCACATTTATCCACATTATAGTGCATTTGCCATGTTTCTACCCAATCACCCAACCTGTCCAAATCGTACTGGAGTTTCACGACATCCTCCTCACAGCATACCCTCCCACCCAGCTTTGTGTCGTCTGCAAATCTGGAGATATTACATCCAATTCCCTCGTCCAGATCATGAATATATATTGTGAACAGCTGGGGTCCTAGGACCGATCCTTGCGGTACCCCACTAGTCACTGCCTGCCACTCGGAAAACGACCCGTTTATTCCAACTCTTTGCTTTCTGTCCGCCAACCAGTTCTCTATCCAAGTCAATACTGTGGTGTATGTGCCTTTAAGAGCAATTATGGTGTATGTGCCTTTAAGAGCCCCAGGTGTGCGTAATGCCGGTAATTGCCACTTGGGCTATATAAGCCTGTGTATTGTGTATATCCTTTAGAAACCCCTCCCAGACTTGCTTAGTAAATACCTATGAACCAACTCCTGTCTTCAGTGTCTTTATCTACACACGGACACTACAGTGGCGACGAAGTGGAAACGGACTTACCTGCAATTCGGCAGCACCTCAAGGACATCGATTCCTCCAGCATCCAGAAGACTCAAGGAAGTAAGAGAAACTGTGGTTTCACCAGCTGGCCAAGCTGGTGACAGGTACTGCGCTAATCCTTCCTGGGCGTCAGGCTGGAGCTCCAGCAGCGGGCTCTACAGCTGAGACAGGCAGCGAAATCGGAGGCAAGCAATAACGGACTGGGAGGGTGCACTCAAGAGACGGCCGGTGCGGCAAGCAGGTCAGCATTTAGACCTCCGTCGGGAACGAGTCTCCAGCAGTGAATAAACGGAAACCACAGTAAAACAGCGTTGTTATCGGTAGCAGCGGCGGGAAAGCGCGGGAAGCACCATATCTTTTCTGAAATGCCTAAATCTGGTAATCTGGTAATATTGAGGCTTTTGATGGCGAAATAGAAGATTGGACCACATACGTGGAAAGAGTAGAGGTTTATTGCACTTCAAATGGAATAACAGATGAAAAAAAAGCTTCAGTACTTCTGAACTTAATGGGCGCGAAGACATGCGGGCTGTTACGAAATTTAATCACTCCAGCCAAACCAAAGGACAAGACTTTTAAAGAAATTGTTGATACCCTGCAGGAGCAATTAAACCCAACACCGCTGCTGATAGCGGAACGATTCAAGTTCTTCAAGAGAAATCAACACAAGAATGAAAGTAACGCTGATTACCTAACCGAATTAAGAAAGCTATCAAAGTACTGCCAATTCGGAGCAGGACTATCGGATTATCTTCGAGACAAATTTGTTTGCGGTCTCTTAAGTGAAGGAACACAAAAAAGACTGCTTTCTGAAAAAGATTTAACATTGGACAAAGCTTTCAGTATGGCTGTATCATACGAAGCAGCAGCAAAAGGAGCTGCAGAGATACAACAAGAGACACAGGGCTTCGGCACCCATAAAATGACACAGGAGTTCGGAAGATGTTATCGCTGCGGCAGATTCACCCATAACCAGAGGGACTGCTGGTTCAAGGGCAAAACATGCAGGCAATGTGGTAAGATTGGACACATTGCACGGGTATGCCAATCTGGACAAAATAAATCCACTGACAGAAAACAAAAAATCAATAAAGAAAAGTACAGGAAGGTACAAATGATGACGGACAATAGCTCCGAAGACCAGAATAGCGATAGCGACTCCGGAAACAAGAGACTAAGCTGTCTCAAATTACATAATGTACTTGCCAAAGAGGATTACCAAACCATTTGGGTTACCCTCACAATAGCAGGGTCCCCAGTTAAAATGGAGCTAGATACAGGATCAGCTCTAACCGTAATAAATCGACGAGATTACGAGAGGCTATTTTCGCATATACCTCTAAAAGACACATCCATTATCTTAAAAACATATACGGGGCAGAAAGTCTACCCCAAAGGAAAAATAAGGGTGCCTGTGGTATACAACGGCAAAGAAATACAAAAGTTGTATTTATACATTCTACAAGATGGTGGTCCACCGTTGTTGGGATGTGAATGGATAAGAAAGATACGTTTAGACTGGCACTCCATTCAGGCACTGACGGTGACCAGTAAGGAAAAAAACAATGATGACATCATACTTGAACGATTAAAAGACATCTTGGCCAACGCCAAAAAAGTGTTTCAAGAGAAACTAGGAACCTTGAAAGGCATCACCGCCTCAATAAAAGTGGAAGATACAACAATTCCAAAATTTTTTAAGGCAAGACCGGTGCCACACGCAATATGTCCGGCAGTCGAGGCAGAGCTGAAGAATTTGGAAAAGGCAGGCGTATTATCCAAAATAGATTGGAGCGAATGGGCAACACCCATCGTTCCAGTCATGAAAAAAACATTGAAAAATAACTCTGAGGAACAGAAAAAAATTCGCATCTGTGGGGACTTTAAGGTGACTGTAAACCCGGTCCTTCACACGGTACAGTATCCTCTTCTGAGGATAGAAGATATTTTCGCCTCACTATCCGGAGGGAAACGTTTCACAAAAATTGACTTGGCACAGGCATATCTACAGATGGAGGTTGAGGAGACCTCTAAAAAGTATCTCACAATAAACACACACAAAGGCCTGTACTAGTACAATCGACTGGTTTTTGGAATAGCATCAGCTCCAGCTATCTGGCAAAGAGCTATGGAGCAAGTCCTGCAAGGGATTCCGGGGACTCAATGCTACCTAGACGACATCCTTATAACAGGAGGAAACGACAACGAGCACCTTGCCAATTTGGAGCAGGTGCTCACTAGGCTGAAAGAACGGGGCCTACGAGCAAATCGCCCCAAGTGCGAATTTTTCCAAAATCAGATATCATATTGTGGCCACATAATTAATAAGGAAGGGTTGCATAAGTCACCTGAAAAAATTGAAGCAGTTATAAAAGCCCCAGCACCTGAAAATGTTTCACAATTAAGGTCATTCCTGGGATTAATAAATTACTATCATAAATTTTTACCGAACTTATCAACTATTCTACACCCTCTTAATGATCTTCTACAGACAGGAGTGATTTGGAAATGGAACGAAGACTGTAAACGTGCCTTCCATAAATGTAAAGACTTAATCACATCCGAGAAAATTTTGGCTCATTACAACCCATCACTACCAATCAGACTGGCGTGCGATGCATCCCCTTACGGCATAGGAGCGGTATTGTCCCATAGATTCCCTGATGGCTCGGAACGGCCGATAGCTTTTGCGTCACGCTCATTGAACTCAGCTGAGCGTAACTATGCCCAGATAGACAGGGAAGCACTCAGCCTGGTATGGGGAGTGAAGAAATTCAACCATTACCTACACGGACAAAAATTTACCTTGCTGACTGACCATCAACCCCTCATCTCCATATTCAACCCTAAAAAAGGTGTCCCCATTATGACGGCACAAAGACTACAGAGGTGGTCCCTTTTTCTAGGGGCACACCAATACAACATTGAATACAAAGGGTCAAAACAGCATGGGAATGCTGACAGTTTATCACGCCTACCGTTGCCAACGATAGAAGAGGCACCTACAGTAGACCCAGTAGAGATATTCCACTCTACCATAGTGGAATGTCTACCGGTGACAAATTCTGCCATTGAAAGGGAGACAAGAAATGACCCTACTCTCTCACGGGTCTACGATTTAACAGTGAAGGGATGGCCAGCACATGGCGAACCACTGTTGCCAGCATTCTCGCAAAGAAGAGAACAGCCGTCAGTGTGCCGAGGAACCTTAATGTGTGGATCCAGAGTGGTGATTCCACCCAAACTCCAGGATAAAGTGCTAAAGGAGCTTCACGAGGGGCATCTGGGTGGAGTGAAAATGAAGAACCTAGCTAGGGCGTTTGTATGGTGGCCAGGTATCGATGGAGACATCGAAGACATGACCAAGAGCTGCCTAGGATGCCAGAAGGTCCAAAATGCTCCGCCACAGGCCCCTCTACATCCATGGGAGTGGCCCTCATCTCCCTGGCAAAGGGTGCACATCAACTTTGCTGGTCCATTTATGGACTCAATGTTCTTAATCGCAGTTGATGCACACTCCAAGTGGCCGGAGGTAATAAAGATGTCCTCCACCACCACGGAAAAAACCATCACAGTATTAAGGACCATATTTGCCAGGAATGGGCTGCCGGAGCAGATATGTTCTGATAATGGACCGCAATTTGTGTCCGAAGAATTCAGAAAGTTCTTAAAGAACAATGGGGTAAAGCACTACACGTCCGCCCCATACCATCCCGCCACCAATGGATTGGCTGAAAGGTTTGTCCAGACCTTCAAGAAGGCCATCAAGGCCATGGGTAATGAAGACATAAAACTTCAGCACAAGGTGGATAACTTCTTATTTGCATATAGGAATGCAACGCATATGGTTACTAACCAAACTCCCACCATGATGTTCTACAATAGAAACCTAAGATGCCGGCTGGATTTGGTCAAGCCCAACATCCGAAGGGACGTGGAGAACCGGCAGTTTCAGGGCATGAATGAAAGGCCAACTAGGGCCTTCCAGATAGGCCAACCGGTTTTGGCCCGGGACTACCGTACCGAGAAATGGCAGCCTGGAACTATCTGCACACGATTAGGACCACTGATGTATACCGTGGACATCGGCGACAGCATAATAAGGCACCATGCTGACCAAATCATCAAGTCATCCGAAAAGGGACAACCTACACCACCACTCCATACATCTAACGATGAAGTAGAGATACCCATATCTACCTCCGATCCGGTGATACTGGAGCCCGATGAACCCGACACTGGCCTTCAAGCCGAATCAGCCTTGCCAGAAGAACCTACTACACCACCAGAAACTACTACACCCCCAAGGCGTTATCCGGACCGAGTCAGGAAGCCTCCTGAGAGACTAACTTATAATTAATTAATACAGCAATGTATATTATTTTGCATATAACATGTAATTAATAATTACTTAAAATATGATGTACTAGTTAGCTAGAAGGGGAGGAATTGTGGTGTATGTGCCTTTAAGAGCAATTATGGTGTATGTGCCTTTAAGAGCCCCAGGTGTGCGTAATGCCGGTAATTGCCACTTGGGCTATATAAGCCTGTGTATTGTGTATATCCTTTAGAAACCCCCCCCCAGACTTGCTTAGTAAATACCTATGAACCAACTCCTGTCTTCAGTGTCTTTATCTACACACGGACACTACAAATACCTTGCCCACAATCCTATGTGCCTTAATTTTGCACGCTAATCTCTTATGCGGGACCTTATCGAAAGCCTTCTGAAAGTCCAAATACACCACATCCACTGGTTCTCCCTTATCTATTTTACCAGTTACATCCTCAAAAAATTCCAGTAGATTAGTCAAGCATGATTTACCTTTTGTAAATCCATGTTGACTTTGTCCGATCCTGTCACTGCTTTCGAAGTGCTCTGCTATTACATCTTTTATAATGGACTCTATCATTTTCCCCACTACCAATGTCAGGCTTACCGGTCTATAATTCCCCATTTTCTCTCTACCACCTTTTTTGAATAGTGGGGTAACATTAGCTACCCTCCAATCCATGGGTACTGTTCCAGAGTCTATCGAGTTCTGGAAGATGACCAGCAATGCATCTACTATTTCTAGGGCACTTCCTTCAGTACCCTAGGATGTAGATTATCAGGCCCTGGGGATTTATCGGCCTTCAGTCCCATCAATTTTCCTAACACCATTTCCCTACAAATACTGATTTCTTTCAGTTCCACCCTTTCATTAGACCCTATGTTCCCCAGCATCTCTGGGAGGTTATTTGTGTCCTCCTTTTTGAAGACAGAACCAAAATATGTATTTAGTTGGTCTGCCATTTCTTTGTTCCCCATTATAAATTCCCCTGATTCTGACTGCATGGACTGAAGACAATGGCCTTGGTCTTCCCAATATTTAGTTGGAGGAAATTTCTGCTCATCCAGTACTGGATGTTGGACAAGCAGTCTGACAATTTAGGAGACAGAGGAGGGGGTCAAGTGAGGTTATGGTGAAGTAGAACTGGGTGTCTTCAGAGTACATGTGAAATCTGACATCATGTTTTCGGATGATGTCACCAAGGAGCAGCAAATAGATCCTTGGGGGATGTCAGAGGCAATGGTGCTGAAGTGGAAAGAGAAGCCATTGCATGTGATTCTCTGGCTACGACTAGATATACTATTATGTGCTAACAGTCAAAGTTCTAGCTGAACATTTGAGCTATGCTCGAGTGCCACATCAGCATTCAGGACCAGGAATTTCCCCAGTCACCTCAATGACAGATGAATGGAGATAGACCTGTCAGAAACATTACCAACAGGAGAGCTTTCCAACTGGCAGACCTTATGTGGCAGATTTCCAACGGGCTGCTTTTGGACTGGAAGAAATGGTAAATCATTTCGCAGTCATTCCCAGAGAAATAGCTTCCACTGAAAATACACTTTCCCTTTAATAAGAAGTAGCATATGCATTATGTGCTTAACAGTGAAACTGTCGGCAAGTCAAGATAACTGCACCAGAAATAGATTTTGGACATCTCTTCTAATGCAGTTCTTTGCCTGACCATGGGTGTTGCATTTGAGCAAATGATGCGACTGCAAACTGCAAAGCAGTACAACATTGGAGAAAGACAAGAAATTGAGCTTGGATAACAGCAAGCATAAAGTGTAAAATGCTCACTTTATATTAAACAGCAGAGTAAAAAAAAGATGTAATTTATTTGCGCTTTTCTCAACAATCAGTATCTTCATGCTCCAGAAGAAGGTTTATTGCTAAATATTGTCCTTGGACAATCATTTCTTGTAAAATGGGTTTGTTTAGAAGTTTAATTTCTGATTCTTACTAACAAGGGAATCATCCAAATAGCAACAGCCAAAGTCCCACAGAATCCATGACCTGGAATTTCCTGGATCGCACATACACAGAAATATACACCCGCTCCTACGCCGATCTTGCCCAGCAACAATGGCCGAAAGTTCCTGAGAATTTTGTGTGTTACATGCTGGAGTGTAAAAACCACTGAAAGCAATCGGAGCTTGAGGAAAGTGCGGAACATAAGCCATCTTCTTTCTTTAAGTCCATCTTTACCTTAATGATGCTATGAAAATTCAAGTTAACAGCCATCAAGTAGGTAAGGAGAATTAAAAAAAAGTGGATCAAGTCCTGTTGTGCTCAAGATTTTTGCATGAATTTACATCCGTTCAGAATGGGCTTAATACAGGAAATTATGTTCTCTGGAGATGGAAAGATAGAGCTGCATGTGCAAGCTGACCCTATGTCTGTAGATGATGTTGCCAAAGGGTGTAAATGTAGATGAAGATGACAACGGAGTCAAGGATAGATCCTTGGGAGAGTCTGGAGGTAATGGTGCGGGGAGGGAAAATAAGCCATTGCTGGAGATGCTCTGGCTATAATTGGATAGGCAAGAGTGGACAGTCCCACTGAGCTCGATAACAGAGGAGAGGCATTGGAAGAGGATGGTCTGGTTGTCATATCAAAGGCTGCAGAGAGGTTGAGGACGACGAAGAGGGATAATGCACCACAATCACAGAGGATATGTTTTTTGACTTTGATTAGAGCCATGTTGTGGCCAGGATTCAAATAAGGTGTTGCGAGAAAGATGGAGAGAGATTGAGGGGCAACAACATGTTCAAGAACTTGAGAGGAAAGGGGGTTGAAGATGAGGCAAGTTGTTTGCAAGGACAGAGCGATTGAGGGTGGGTTTTAGAGGTGGGGAGATGGGGGTTTTGGAAGGGAGAATACCCAAGGAAATGGAACCATGTCTAATGTCAGCCAGAAATGAAAGTTGGGTGGTCAGCAGTTGAGTAGGAATGGGTAAAGAGAGCAGGAGGTGAATCTTATGGACAAGGTTCGCTTGGAGAGGGAATGAGGGAAGATAGGAGAGAAACTAGAGGAAGACACGGGATCAGGACTAGGGCAAAATGGCGCCTTGGCAGAGGTTTAGCTTGGAGGGCGAGGGAACGGGGGTGGGGGGAGGAGAGGAGATGTATAACAGAGGCAACTTAACAGAGGCTCACAACTTTAGTAATAAATGGTAAAAGGGAAATTATATACTCACGTACAGGATAAACATATTTTTTTGTTTGTGGCTAAAAATGGAGCAGCGGTCACATCCTTCCTTAGGGTCTTTATTGGTTGGTCTCCTTCCTAACTAACAGAACACTTGCTCCAGTCTGTGCAGTGTTAGCTGAGCTCAGTTCAGGCACCAATTGAGACTCTACATATGGGCTCAGTCAAGGTTTCTGTTCCAGATTGCTATTTAGTAATTGCTGCTAGAAAGTGTACATGGGTGAGCACAAGGTCAGGCTTCATTGTTATATTTAGTTTTTATGCTAGATATTATCCTTGAATTCAGCATCACTAACCAGACCTCATGTTACTTACAAACAAGAGTGTGCCATTGCTTGCCCAATATCTAGGGTAAATATAGTGAGACCCAGAGGTTAAACAGAGAATCCTCATCACTGCACTCTGATTTAGTAGAATATATCATGTGCTGCCACATCTCCTGAGGAAGGCAGCTGAATGTACACTTTAACAGACTGTGGCTCACGCGACTCATGCTATAAACCAACAGCCAACATTACTGAACCGGAAATAGGTAAATGAATAGTACCCAATACAAACAGCTTATAATAATTACAAACATTATGATTCTCCTCCAAACAACAAAGACACTTCTCTTGCAATAGCCTCAACAAAATGTGATGCTTAAAACATGATTGCTACTTCTTACCGGGCAAAATGTTATCATGAGCCCTCTGATTAGCTTTATACCCCGACAGCCTGCGACTAACCGACTTCTTAATACATACAGCCACAATATAACACCAGATAAAAAGAGACATCCCAGAAAAAAAATTCCTCTCATAACTAAATTGAGTTTTAAAATGAAATTTTTCATGCACAGGATTCAGAATTGCGTCTGCCCCACCCAAATAAACATGTACTTAAGGAATAGACTTGCTTAACTCCTTCCTGAGAAAGTCATTGATCTGTTCCAAGCACTTTGAACAACGTGTGATTTTAGGAAATTAATACTTGTCCAGGCAGCTATCAGGCAACACAGAAGGACAGAACTACATTAATGGCTCTGCACCCACACAGGAACAGCCTTTGGATGTACATGGCATACGACATTGGAATGTATTTTCTCTGCAGCCTGCAGAAATAGCTGTAGTCAGTTTTAGCCCTGAGAGAGTTGTGATCAACAAAGAAGAATCCAATAAATAGTCCATGCTGGACAAAAATGTTTTTTTTTTGTGGCACCCTCTATAGTCAAATGCCTGACAATATCACTGGCAAGGCTTACGCTTCAAGAATGGCCACTTAGTTAACACAGCAGAGGGCTTCTGGAATCCATGGTACCACACCCAGTAAGCTCCAGATCTTTCAAGAGAGCAAGAAATAAAAATGGCAATAAAGCATTTTTCTTTTAAAATGAAAGTTCAATAAACAATATGGACCAAAACTACAATTTAAAATCCTCAGATGGGAACTAGATCTTGAAGTGAGCTGTTTCATTCAGTTCATTCCACACTTTTCTCTCAATTACTGTCATTTGTTACAATCATTCATCTGGCACCACAGTCTAAGGCAGACCACTTGGAATGCAGTAATGTATTTTTCTGCTAAGAGTTATGGGTAAATTCACTGCAACTTCACTGTAATGCATGTTGTATAACATCATTCTTGTTTAATTAATTCAATGCAATGCACACAGATGAATGAACATAAATATGACAAAAATCACCAATCTTAGTTTAGAGATGAAGGACATTTATAGATGACAGCTAACAGTGGGAGCGGTTATATACATATGCAAGAAACATTGGTCGTACAGAGAAATATTAAAAAAGGACATAGCAAAGTGTGTTACAGGTCAAAATAAACAGATCTATGAAATTACATGACATATATATTATGACAAAACAAATGTACTGTAAGAAAAAAAAATGTTGCCATACCTCAAATGACCCGGTCTTATTCTACCCAGTTCTTGGCCTAGAAATTCAGTCTGGACACTTTTGGGGCGCTAAAGTCGGGCGCTCGCTAAAGTTAGCGCCCGCCGGAAAGTGTAGGCCACATCGCCGAAATTCAGTAGAGTTGGCCCTAAGTTTGGCCGAGCGCTGAAACTGGCGTTGAAATGCTGTGTTCCGGCGCTAAGCCGGCGATGCGGCCTAATAACGCCGAAGCCGGGCGCAGCGCAGGTGCGGTCATGTTTTGATTGACAGCAGACACCCTGACGCCGGCCAGCTCTTAAAGGGGGAAGGGTCAACTTTGACTGCTGCCACGCCCTGCATACTGGAGCCCTGCAGCTAGGCCTCAGCACTACTGGTGTGCCAAAATAGCGCCTGGAGCAATGGAGAGGGCCCGTGAGCGAGCGCAGCGCTTCTCAGAGCATGCTCTGAGTGTGCTCATTCATGGTGTGGAGAAGAGAAGAGAGATCCTGTGCCCGGACAGTGGCAGGAAGGCTCCCAGGAGTCAGTACAGGAGAGCCTGGGGCAAAATCGCCCGCAGGGTGTCATCCACCTGTGATGTCCCCAGGAGTGCGGACCAATGCCGCAAGAAGTTCAACGACCTCACTCGGATGGTGAAGGTGAGTACCCTTTCCAGTGTCCCCCTCATCCTTGCATGTGCACCTCACATTATGGGCAAAGGGACCTCAAAGGCCTAATGGGCAGCCCTCCTCCCGCAGCAATGGCACTTGCATGTTCATCAATAGCACTTTCTACACTTAACACACTGGCCAAGCTATTCCACCATGGGAGGCAGTGCACCCAGCGACAGGGCACCACACTGTACTTAGAGGCCGTCCTTTCTCTTGCAGGCCAAGCTGGCGAGCAATGTAAGGAGCCAGGCTGTCACTGGTGGAGGCCGTCCCGAGTACCAGGCGCTCACTGATCTGGAGGAGAGCGTGGCACGACTCATGCGTGGCTGGGTGACTGTCCCTGTCGCGATCGGCGAGGCGGACCCTGTACTGGTACCCACTGGTAAGGACATGACCGGTTGCACCTCTCTCGTTGCCCTCGCGCTTCAGATCTACATCCTTTCCCACTGACCGACAAATTCACATAATGCACCACTCTGGCCTCCCTCGCTGACGGCCTGTCCTCACTCTAAAGCTACTCTTGTGCCTTCCTGCTTTCAGCTGGTGAGGAGGAGGTGGTCCCTGAAGCGCAGAGAGCCAGGCCCTTGGAGGAGGAGGACGTCGAGGACCAGGAGGAAGGCGGCACATCGGGGGAACCCTCCTCCGCGCCAGGGGATGGCAATGGAGGGGAGACGTCTGGCCTGCAGGAGAGCCAGGGGGAGGTGTTGGAGGGGAGGGCCGAAGCTGGTCCCAGTAGGGTGGACGCACGCGGGAAGTGTCCGGCAGCACGCCAGCCTTCTCCCCAGAGGGGGGAGGTGTTGGAGGGGAGGGCCGAAGCTGGTCCCAGTACGGTGGACGCACGCGGGAAGGCTCCGGCAGCACGCCGGCCTTCTGCCCAGAGGGGGGAGGTGTTGAAGGGGAGGGCACAACCTGGCCCAAGTGGGGTCGACGCACGCGGGAAGGGTCGGCCAGCTCGGCGGCCTTCTCCCCGGAGGGAGAGTCCGCCCTCCAGTCCGGACACGGTCCTCGCCCAGGAGGTGCGCGTCCTCGATGAGATGTCGGCGGCGTCTGAGTGGCACCACCAAGAGTTCATGGGGGTGGTCGAACAGATGCCTCACGCCATTGAGTCCCTGGCTCAGAGTGTGGTGGCTTTCGGGGAATCACAGGCCAGGGGGTTCGAACAACTCACGGCAGCGCACGACAGGGGTGTCCAGCAACTGGCCGCAGTGCACGACAGGGGTGTGCAGCAACTCGCGGCAGCGCAGGATGCGGGTGTGCAGCAACTGGCGGCAGCGCAGGACGCGGGTGTGCAGCAACTGGCGGCAGCACAGGACGCGACTCGCGAGATGAGTGGTGCCGTCCACACACTGGCAGAGCTGATGCGGGCACATACCAGGGCAGTTCGGGCACTCACTTCTGCCACACTCGCTGTGGCACAGAGGCATCGCCATGGCACCCGCCGCCCTGCTGCAGCACAGCGGTCTGGCCTCCCCCAGATTGCTGCGCTTGCTACACTGCCAGCCCGGCCGAGTGCCAGTGTCTCTGGCGAGCAGCGCGCACCTGCCATCAGCCAGCTTGCCCCCAATGGTGCTGCCGACACTGCCACTCCCCCAGCCAAGGTGCGACGAGCTGCTGCTAAGACTGATGCTGCCCAGCCACAGCTGCAGCAGTCAGCAGGCGGCCCCTCCCGGGCCAGGCCTCGTCTAGGCCGACCCCCAAGGGCATCTGCCGACACGCTTTGTGGCCCTCATGAGCCTTCCCCCAGCCTCGCCACACCCGCAGGGCCCAGGTTGAGGCAGAGCAGCAGGTCGGCCAGGGGCTGGAGAAGCCTGTCTAAGGACTCGCCCTCTCGGCACACCCATTAGAGTGTGGTGAGAGCGGTTTCTTTTATATTGGGGGGCTTGTGTTGTGGGGGGCATTATTTTGTTAAGGCCGAGGATCAAGGCATTTTTTGTTCTCATGGGGGTGTCTCTGTTGTGGGGGGGGGCTTATTTTTGTAAGGCCGCTGTTGAAGGCCTTTTGGATGGGCAAGTTTTGTTAGTCCTCCCCAGGTTTTGGGAGTGACAGATGTTTTTGACTGTTTTTTGGGGGTCTTGTCTGTTTTTCTGTTTCATGTGGGAAGGGCCCTGAGTTTGTGAAATAAAGCTTTTGATTTATTCAGCATGTCCAGGTGTCATGTTTGAAGTGGTTTTTGTGTTAACCGGCTGAGGGCTTGCGGAGCGGCTGCCTCAGGTGCGTTCATTGCCACAGGCCATTCCCTGACAGGGGGCCTAGAAGTGTCGATCAATAAGCCCCCGGCGGACGGCCCTTGGCCCTTGTCGCTCCCTCCTGGGCTGGTCCTCCTCCTCCTCCTCCTCCTGCTCGTCCTCCTGAGGTGGTGGTGCAATGCCAGGTGGCAGTGCCTGAGTCCTGCGGATAGCCAGGTTGTGCAGCATGCAGCACACGACGACGAACTGGGAGACTCTATCCGGCGAATACTGAAGAGATCCTCTGGAACGATCCAGGCAGCGGAACCGTTGCTTGAGGACGCCTATCGTTTGCTCGATGATGTTCCTTGTGGCTTGATGGCTTTCGTTGTATGCCTCCTCCGCTGGGGTCCTGGGCGCGCGGAGCAGGGTCATGAGCCATGTACACAAAGGGTAGCCCTTGTCCCCGATAAGCCATCCCCTTGGTGGAGGCTGTGCCTCGAACATGTCAGCCACAGTAGTCTGGCGCAGGATAAATGCATCGTGGCTGCTTCCTGGGAAGCGGGCATTGACAGCTAGGATGCGCTGCCTGTGGTCACACACCAGCTGTACATTTAGGGAATGGTAGCCCTTTCGGTTGCGGTAATCCTCGGCATTGTGGATAGGTGCCCGTATAGCCACATGCGTGCAGTCAATGGCGCCCTGCACCATGGGGAAGCCCGCGATCCTGCCAAATCCGACTGCACGCTGCTCCTGCCTCTGTCGGGTCATGGGGAAGGAGATGAATTGGTGTCTCCTCGCGTAAAGTGCATCGGTGACCTGCCGGATGCAGCGATGCGCGGTGAACTGGGAGATGTTCGCTATGTCCACAGCAGCGGCTTGGAAGGAGCCGCTTGCATAAAAGTTCAGAGCCACCGTGACCTTCACTTCCACCGAGAGAGACGTCCTGCACATCAGCTGTGGACGCAGATCTGTGTGAAGCAGCTGGCAGATCTCTGCAACCACCTCCCTTCTGAAGCGCAGCCTCTTCACACAATGCGCCGCAGTCATGGTGAGATAGGACACCTGCTGCCAGTATTGCCTGAGTGGGTAAGGCCTACGTTGCCGATGCCTGCTGGCCCTCTCTCACAGTGTCTGCGAGCCCTTCGCACATAATGCTGCAACTGAGGGTTGGCCCCCCATACAGCCCCCATAATAAAGTTGAGAACAGATAAATCACAATGAATCAAATGTCAAAGCACTGGCCAGAAGCCAAAAATACCTCTCCTATGTTGTCCCAAATCAGTAACCTCTGTCCCTTGGTCTCTGTCCAGAAATCCAAAGCAGTAAAGTCATTGCAGCAAAATGGCTGGGCTTTATAGGTCAGTGTAAGTGCCCTTTAATTTGCGCTCCCCGAGGCCCACAGAGCCTCTTTTGCGTTCCACCTCACAGTTCTTAGCAGCGCCACGCCCACATTGGGTGGGCGCCACTGAATTTCCGGTTTGGGGCGCACAAACAGCGTTGCGCGACGATATGACATCATAAGCTGCGCGCGCACCTGAGCGGGCGCAAACACTTTGCGCCGGCGCTAAATGTCAACTGAATTTGGGCGTCGGCGCAGATCGGACTGCGTTCAGGCGCTAAGTGTCTAGCGCCGGAAATATAGCCCTTTTATGGCGTTAGCGGCTGGCGCAACCCACTGAATTTCTAGGCCCTTATATTTAAAGACTTGCACAGAAGTTGGGCAACAGCAAAATAGGTGGTCAACTATCACAGGAAAAGCCTTTAACTCTATGCAATTAGTGAAATTAACTAGGAGGCAGGCTGTTGAAGTCCTGGTCCTCAAGAGTTTTGTTGGGGAATGGATTATTTTGATATGTTATTATTTTAATCATATTCTTATGATGATTTGCACATTACATTATTGCATCCATAAACACTGATTGTGCAAAACTGCTAATAGTTAATTTAATGAAAACAATACTCACATGTATAAATGCGCAAGGGCAATAATATTTCATGTGCTCCCTTCAGAGCAAGTTGAAACAAGTAATCTTCAGGGTGAACCCACCGAGGAGCAGTCACCATAGCAACAACCCAGATGCATAAAATTGTCCACAAATATTTGACAAAGAAGCACAGAGCAGTGGTGCTGAAGGGTTAGCAGAGGCTTGGGTTGCTTAGGAGACAGTAGATGCAGTACACAGGTCTGAACTGCTGAATGCTCTTCCCAAGTTATCTCATGATACAGAACTCGCTCTGCATTATTACGATCACCACTGTGATGGCTAGTGGTCTGTTTCCTGTGATTGCTAGTGGTCTGTTTCCTACTCAATGTCACACTGAAGTGCAGAAAAGCATTCACCAAGCCCCTTGCACTGACATCAGTTTGGAACAAAGTGCTTGTTCAACATGGTCGATATGTTGTAATGTCCTCTGTTCAAAAGACATATGAAACCCTCCTTGATGGTTTTTGCATGCTTTTTCCCCAAATAAATTCATGCCAGGATTGACCATTTATTGGATTCTGGACCCTAAATGATACATAGCAGAAATTGAAACCATAGACACAGCAGCAAAAGCATCTCATGATTGTTCCCATTTCTGCTATGGATCATTGAGGATTCAAATTCTAAGAATTGGTCAATCCTGCCTCTAACTTATTTAGAAATTCTTGCAGAAAACCAGAGGTTTCACATATCTTTTAAAAGGCTCACTGCTGTACTCTCAGACAGCTCAGTGAAGCTCATGAGAATATGACGCACTCCCAGCATGGAGTCCTGCCCATGGGGAGCACATTAAAAAATTGCATGTTATTTTGTATCAGTTAATGGAAAATCTTGGGCTGTATGAGTACATTATAATATTTCTCACTATGTGCTCCAGCATATAAGGTTCTGTGACAGAAGTGAAAAATTTACCCTATGGTCTCCAGCAGTTGCATGTGTGATGCAGTGATGTCCAAGATAGTTCTGCAGCATCACATAACCTTGCTCAAGTAGCTGCAGATGCTGCCTTGAAAACCAGTTCACCAATGGATACTCTTGGCAGCGAAATAGATATACCAGTTAGTCACAGATGCAGGTCATGTGCCTTTTGTCTCACAATTTGCTTTCCAGTTGGTTCAGCACTCACCACTGCCACTCGATCAACTACAGAAGCACTTAAGAGTAGAGCATAGATACTTAGATAGAAGTACATGAATCACAAGGGGTAAACACAACAGAAAACTCATTGAAGTTGTACATCACATGCATTCAAACACCACGGTCAGGGTTTTCCACTTGTCCACTGGCCAGCCCATGATTCCCCCCACCCGCCAGGCAAATCAAAGCCTATTAAGCACATAAGCAGAAAATGCCAGCTCACATGAAAGAAAGCAGTAAATAAAATTATTTCACTTCTAATATATATTAAAACTAGCTGGGGGGGCCCCGCGTTGCCAGGGCTGTTTTGGGCCGGGCGGTTTAAATCAAGTCCCAGGCTTTGGGCCCTGTCTCTGTGTCCCTCTGTCAATCTGCTGCCGGGCCAGGGCTATTTTGGGCCGGGCGGTTTAAATCGAGTCCCAGGCTTTTGGGCCTGTCTGTGTCCCTCTGTGAATCTGCTGCTGGGCAACATTTCTACCTTTTAATACCTTCAAAGATGAAAGTGAAAGTACTTATAAAACGTTTTTGGTAAATCTTATGTTATTTTTAAAAGAGATACTAACTTTTTCGAAGCTGGATTAGCAGATTTTGAGCTGGAAGTAGTTCAAGCAATGGCTGCCCAATGCCTAAGTTGAAAATCATTAGTTCCGCCCACAGACGCAGCGATTGGTCAACCATCAGGTGACTGAACTGTAGGATTGGTCAATCATGATGGCACAGGATTGGTCGACCTTGACGTCAGTCAATCAATGCTAATTAGCAGATAATGAGTTTAATTTTGAAGGTTTTTTGCATAACGCGCGAACTATTTTTGTCCGACCGAAAAGTAAATACGCTTACGACCGTCCTGGAATGGTAAGCTTTCTTTGGACGTAACGCACGTGTAGGTACGCTCTATAACTTTCGAGTGTATAGCCGGACAGACACACCGAAGTACAGACAGACAGACAGATAGACAGACAGAGACAGATCAATCCTTTTATATATATAGGTAATGCCCAGAAAAGGAAGTGTTGCTTTTTGAAATGAGCTAATCATATCCAGTTCTTAAAGCAGGTAAAGCATTTAACAGTTCAATGATTGTAGATATGTAAATAATTATCTATTATAGAACGACCAATGAGACTATCACATGCCTGTCCCTCTGCCTGCCTTGGCGCATCTGCTGTGGACCATTACCCTCCTGGTCTTCCATGGCTTGCTGCTGCTGCTGATTTGAATTCCATAGCATACACTACATAATTTTTCCTACCTTCAATGGAACATATTGCAATGTCCTCCAAAAATTTGAAGCATTACCTTAATATCCAAAATGTTAGCTCAATTCGGGCCCTAGTTCACTCGTATGCCTCATTGTTTCAAACCTGGATTGAAGAGTTGGGATCCATTCTGGAAATCCTTTTATTTGTTTCTGTTGTGTATGTACCTTTAAGAGAATAACTGGTATCAGACTGTAGTACCGGCAGTGACCACCCCTGTATAAAAGGCGCTAGAGAGCCTCTGTTTGTTAGTTTTCACTATTGACTTCCACCAGTAAAGACTTGTTTGTTTTCACTCCTGCTGGTCTGTGTCTCAATCATTCACGAACTTAACACTGGCGACGAGTAAGAAACGAACTTACCTGCAACTCAGCAGCACCTCAGACGACGTTGTCGAAGGTCGGAGCCAGAAGAAAAAAAAAAAAAATTGAGTCCAAAGATACTCGAGAAACGGGCGTCGACCATCAATCATCGGTTTGAAAACTTGCAGGAGAGACTGTCAAGAGCCAGGTTCGATTCACCAGTCTGTGGTTTCCCAGCTAGTCGGGCTGGTGGCAGGTAGTGCTCTGATCCTTCCTGGGGCTGCGGCGGGCTGAAGCTCGATCGGGTGGCTTTTCAATGGGGCCGGGCAGCGAGTTGGGAGGGTGGAGCACACAGGGCGCGGCCGGTGCTTTGAAGCCGGGCAGCGTTCGGACCTAAGAAGAGGGAGGGAAGTGTCCCAGAGGGTCCGCTCCATGACGGGAAAATAATAAAAGAAAAAGAATCAATATTTAACACGCAAGAAACCGTGGAAAGCAGCGCTAACAACAGCGGGGAAGAAGGCAAAGCGCGGGAGGTGCCATTTTAGATTTGCAAGATGCCGAAGACTGGCTGTATCACTGCTTTTGATAATACAATGGAGGACTGGACCACGTATGTGGAAAGAGTCGAGGTATATTTCGAGGCAAACGAAATAGCGGAGGGGAAAAAGGCATCGATATTGCTAAACTTAATGGGCGCTAGAATGTACGGCCTATTGCGGGACCCGATTACTCCAGCCAAACCGAAGGCGAAGAGTTTTAATGAAATTGTTGCTGTCCGACAGGAACACTTAAACCCTGCACCGCTGTTGATAGCAGAAAGATTTAAATTCCACAGGAGAACTCAGCACAAAGATGAGAGCAATGCTGAGTATCTTACGGAACTACGCAAGCTATCAAAGCACTGCCAGTTCGGAGCAGGACTGGCAGATACCCTACGGGACAAATTTGTTTGTGGACTCCTGAGTGAAGGAACTCAGAAGAAGTTACTCTCAGAAAAAGAGCTGACGCTAGATAAGGCTTTCAGCGTGGCAGTATCGTATGAAGCAGCAGCCAGGGGAGCTGCAGAAATTCAACAAAAACCACAGGAATACGGCACCCACGAAATGACACGGGGATTTGCAAAATGTTATCGCTGCGGCAAAACTAACCATGACCAGAAGGACTGCTGGTCCAAAGACAAAATATGCAGACAATGTGGGAAGATTGGACACATTGCACGAGTTTGCAGGTCTGGGAAGAAGACCAGCGACAACAAAAAGGCTACTAAGGAACCGTACAAGAAAATACAAAAGATGACGGACAGTAGTTCCAAAGACCAGATGAGCGATAGTGAATCCAAGAACAGGAGACTAAGCTGTCTCAAACTTCACAATGTAATCGCAAAAGAGGATCACCGAACCATTTGGGTCACCCTCACGATAGCAGGGTCCCAAGTTAAAATGGAATTGGATACAGGATCAGCGCTAACCGTCATGAATCGACGCGACTACGAGCGGCTATTTTCACACATACCCTTGAGAGAGACATCCATCGTCTTGACGACGTATACGGGGCAAAAAGTACACCCCAGAGGAAAAATAAGGGTGCCTGTCGAATACAATGGCAAGAAAACGGTGCACGGTGGCATAGTGGTTAGCACTGTTGCCTCACAGCACCAGGGACCCGGGTTCGAATCCGGCCTCGGGCGACTGTCTGTGTGGAGTTTGCACATTCTCCCCGTGTTTGCGTGGGTTTCCTCCGGGTGCTCCGGTTTCCTCCCACAGTCCAAAGATGTGCGGGTTAGGTTGATTGGCTATGATAAATTGACCCTTAGTGTTAGGGGGATTAAATACGTGGGGTTACGGGGATCGGGTGGGATATGTGTCGGTGCAGGCTCGATGGGCCGAAATGGCCTCTATCTGCACTGTGGGGTTTCTGTGATTTCTGTGATTTCTGTGAAAATACGGAAATTGTATCTCTACATACTGCCAAATGGTGGACCACCGTTATTGGGACGGGAATGGATCAGGAAGATAAGCTTAGATTGGCATTCCATTCATGCAATGACGGTGGATGGTAAAAAAGATGAAGACGTCACTCCTGGACGATTGTCAACAATCTTTGTTAACGCCAAAGAGGTATTTCAACAAGAACTGGGCACGCTTAAAGGCGTAACCGCCTCGATAAAAATAGAAGAGAATGCAGTTCCCAAGTTTTTCAAAGCGAGACCGGTACCATATGCAATTCGCCCAGCCGTCGAGGCAGAGCTGGAGAATCTGGAGAAGGCGGGCATGTTGTCTAAGGTCGACTGGAGCGAGTGGGCGACACCCATCATTCCTGTCATGAAGAAAACATTAAGCAATAAGTCCGGAGAGCCAAGGAAGATTCGCATCTGTGGGGATTTCAAGGTGACGGTGAACCCTGTCCTTCACACAGTACAATATCCTCTTCCAAGGATAGAAGACATCTTCGCCTCACTGTCTGGAGGGAAGCGTTTTACAAAAATTGACCTAGCACAAGCATATTTGCAGATGGAGGTTGAAGAGTCCTCTAGGAAGTATCTCACGATCAACACTCACAAAGGTCTTTACCAGTATCATCGATTGGTATTCGGAGTAGCATCGGCTGATATGGCAAAGAGTGATGGAACAAGTCCTGCAAGGGATTCCGGGGACTCAGTGTTACTTGGATGACATCCTTGTAACAGGTGAAGATGACAGTGAACACCTTAACAACCTAGAACAGGTGCTCACTAGACTACGGGAACATGGGCTGCGAGCCAACCGCCCCAAGTGCGAATTTTTTAAGAAACAGATATCGTATTGTGGCCCCGTGATTGATGAAGAGGGGTTACATAAGTCCCCTGACAAAATTGAAGTGGTTGTTAAGGCCCCAGCGCCTGAAAATGTGTCGCAACGAAGGTCATTCCTCGGATTGGTGAATTACTATCATAAGTTTTTGCCGCATTTGTCGACAATTTTGCACCCACTGAACGCCCTGCTACGAATGGGGGTAGCATGGAAATGGAGCGATGATTGTAAGCGTGCTTTTCAGAAGAGTAAGGACTTAATCACTTCAAGGGAAGTATTGGCTCACTACAACCCAGCACTGCCGATCAGACTGGCGTGTGATGCGTCTCCCTACGGCATTGGGGCGGTACTGTCACATAAGTTCCTTGATGGGTTAGAGAGGCCGATAGCTTTTGCGTCACGCTCGTTAACTTCTGCCGAGCGTAACTACGCCCAGATTGACAGAGAGGCCCTCAGCCTAGTGTGGGGGGTGAAGAAGTTCAATCACTACCTGCACGGTCAAAAATTTACTCTACTAACCGATCATCAACCTCTTGTCTCCATTTTCAACCCTCAGAAGGGCGTACCGATAATGACGGCACAACGGCTGCAGAGATGGTCCCTTTTCCTAGGGGCACACCAATATGACATCGAGTGCAAAGGAACTAAACAGCATGGAAATGCTGATGGATTGTCATGCCTACCGTTGCCGACGGTGGAAGAAGAAGACCTTGCAGTGGATCCAATGGAGTTATTCCACTCGACCATAGTCGAATGTCTCCCTGTGACGAATGCAAACATAGAAAACGAAACACGGAATGACCCGACACTATCACAGGTCTATGGTTTAACGGTGAAGGGATGGCCAGCACATGGCGAACCACTGCTGCCAGCATTCTCGCCGAGAAGAGAACAGCTGTCAGTGTGCAGAGGGACCTTGATGTGTGGATCCAGAGTAGTAATTCCACCTAAGTTGACGGATAGAGTACTCAATGAACTTCATGAGGGTCATCTGGGTTGGGTAAAAATGAAGAACTTAGCCAGAGCGTTTGTGTGGTTACCGGGAATCGATAGAGAAATCGAAGAGATGACCAAGAGCTGTGCAGGATGCCAGAAGGTCCAAAACGCCCCACCACAAGCTCCTCTGCATCCATGGGAGTGGCCCTCATCTCCATGGCAACGGGTGCACATTGATTTTGCTGGTCCCTTCATGGACTCGATGTTTTTAATTGCGGTGGATGCACATTCAAAGTGGCCAGAGGTAATAAAAATGTCCTCAACCACCACAGAAAAAGCTATCACAGTTTTGCGAACCATATTCGCCAGGAATGGGCTGCCTGAACAGATTTGCTCTGACAATGGACCACAGTTTGTGTCGGAAGAGTTCCGGAGGTTCTTAAAGAACAATGGCGTTAAGCATTACACATCTGCCCCATATCATCCAACCACTAATGGATTGGCCGAGAGGTTTGTCCAAACTTTCAAGAAGGCTATCAAGGCAATGTGTAATGAAGATATACCCCTACAACACAAGGTGGACAACTTCTTGTTTGCCTACCGGAATGCGACACATGCGGTTACCAACCAAACTCCAGCCATGATGTTCTTCAATCGAAGACTACGATGCCGCTTGGATTTGGTTAAGCCAAACGTCCGAAGAGATGTGGAGAACAGGCAGTTTCAGAATATGAATGAAAGGCCGACCAGGAGTTTTAAGATAGGTCAACCAGTTTTGGCCCGGGACTACCGCACTGAGAAATGGCAGCCAGGAACGATTTGTACACGACAAGGACCTCTCATGTACACCGTGGACGTTGGGGAGAGCATTGTAAGACGCCATGCTGACCAGATTCTAGAGTCACTGGAAAACGTCAACTCCACACCACGATCTGATACACCTGGTAATGAAATTGACGTTCCAATTGCAGCTACCGCAGAACCGGTAATATTGGAAGATGAACCAAACAAAGACATTGATCCCGACGCAACATTGCCAGAAGAACCTGATACCCCAAAGAGGCGTTATCCAGACAGAATCAGGAAGCCTCCTCAAAGACTGAACTTATAATTGCTTAAACTTAACCAATGTATCTAGCAACAATAATTGTGATTGTAATTCGTTATCATTTAGTTGTTAAATGAATGTTATGTACTGTTTATCTAAAAGGGGAGGAATTGTTGTGTATGTCCCTTTAAGAGAATAACTGGTCTCAGACTGCAGTACCGGCAGTGACCACCCCTGTATAAAAGGTGCTAGAGAGCCTCTGTTTGTTAGTTTTCACTATTGACTTCCACCAGTAAAGACTTGTTTGTTTTCAGTCCTGCTGGTCCGTGTCTCAATCATTCACGGACTTAACAGTTTCTCTCTAATTTCTGTTTCTTTTTACATTTGTTTAAATAGTGGCTGTTACTAACATCATCAAAGGGGAATGGTTCAGGGCAGTAACTGAGCCTCATGGCAACAGGATACTGAATTAGGATAGACGCAGCTGAAGCAGACATCCCTACTGATAACTACAGCTGTCTCCAATCAGAGAAGCCCCGATTTTAACCACGCCCACCCACATGCAGGGAGTTAAAATGGTGGTCGGGTACTATCTTCTGTTAGTTACCAATGCGTTACGCCCACCACCATTTTGGGTCGGCGAATATTTCAATATTCTAAAGTCGGACCCCGACACGATTTTAATGATGACTCTTAGAGCCGGAAGAGCCAGCCAAACTTGGTGGCAGGCAAGATCAGGGCCAGATGAGGCCTAGGTAAATTTATTTTAAACTGCTTCATTGTGGGCCAGAAAGAGTAGGAGTGCTCCTCCTAGCCCCACAAGGAAACCTTGGGCCTTCTCCTGCCCCGGTTCTCCCCCCACCCTCCCCCAGATCGCAAAGCCTGTCTTTCCCCCACCTCCATCCCTGATTGACTTGCCTGACTGTTGGAGACCATTCCCTCAGGTCCCTGGCGGTGGCCTTCTGCCACCCAAAATCCCACTCCCACCCGCCAGCCTCCACATCATCTTCGCCAGCTTCAGGTGGGAGTCAGCGTCCACAAATTTAGAGGAGACCTGGGAGTTAAAATGGCACAGGCCTCACACACTAGCACCATCATAGACACGTTCCTCCTGTTCCGGCCGCCACATGCCGCACTTCCATGCTGGGTTAAACTCAGGGCTGGAAAGTGTAAATCCCCCAAACCAATACCCCAAAGTTAACAGATTTTGCCTTTTAAATCAACAAAAATAGAAAGAAAAAAGTGTTCACGCTGATATTTTCACAGGAGGTTCCCTTTTTAACCATTACATTTACATTGAATGGAAATCATTCTGTAAACAGATACAAACTGATCCAAAATAGGATTCAATATCATAGCTGATCTTAAATAAATTCAGTGGTGCTGTTTGTTAATGCTAAAACTAATGCAGTGGCACAGTTAAAAAGACATTCTTAATACTGAACAATATGAGAAAGTGGTTAAAAAAAATCTAAAGATTCCCAAAAGTGCATTTCCATTGTCATCAAGTTAGGCAGAAACATGTATAAAAACATGAAGGCGAATTAGCGTAATTAAATGAAACAAAACTTACTATTCTGAAATATAAAGCATTTATTTGCCACATTTTAAAGTATTTCACCTGCCACTCACAACCATGCTAAGAAAGCAACGGAAAATCTGATCTGATGCCTCTTAATGCTTCTCCTAGGCCAGCTGCTTAGTAGTTTTCAAATATAGTCAGGGTGATTCATCCTCTGATTTTTCATCCCTCCCTGTGGGGAAGCACCTGTCTCCCTTTCTAAACCTTTCTGATAGCATGACTGAAATCTGGAATTCAACTATATGCATGAACGAGCACTCCATCAACCTGTGGCTTAGTACACAATACCACCATGCCAATTGCAATAGAACAAAGTTAGAATTTAATTTTATGTTAACATTAATATGTACAACACATATAACCCAAGACAGCATGTAATCTATCATCATTTCATACAGTAAACTCCATGTATAGCAGGTGTAGTTTGCCTAGACAATGATAAAACTGAACAAACCTCATTTACCCAAACCAAAAGAAGTTAGCATGTGTACAAGATACATTGGTTCATCTGAACAAACCAATTTGTAAATAGTGTTTGATATGTTGTGCACGACCAAGCTTCCAATGATCCAACACAATTATCGAGGTTTCCGTGACCTGACCTAGGCAACCCACCTCCCAGGGTCTCCCACTAGAATGGTCTCTCCAGATCTTCCAATCCACCATACCATCTTGGGCTCTATGACCCACCCTGACTCTAAGATCTCATTGAACTGAACAAACTCTCTGGATTTCTTGAATTTCTCATGATTGGCCTTTAAAAAAAAGTCTTGCATTTATATAGCACCTTTCATGACCTCAGGACATCCAAAAGCGTTTTACAGCCAATTAAGTACTTTTTTTGAAGTGTAGTCACTGTTGTAATGCAGGATCAACTCCTTTTCCAATATACAGTAGGTGCTAGATCACTTTTACTGTATTAAGTTTACAATCCATCAGGTCTGATTAACTGAACCAATCAGATCTGTTCTCAGAAGTCAGCTATTCGGAGCTTACATTGTACAGAATGATATTTATTCTGTGTACATGAACTATTTTGCCATAAGCCACCAGTTTAAAAAAAAAAATCAAACAGCTGGGTACTTGCTCTCATCAATAGATGGAGCCAGATATGACCATAGAAGCTCATTTGCAATAGGTGTAAGTATTCTGGGGTATCAACAATTCTTATTGCACAGCATAATAGACAAAAAGACATAAATAAACATGTTTGACAACAAATTTTCCACCAAGGCCACTTCTGAAAAGCCAGTGCACACATGCACTCCATCACTGCAACTTCAACAAATAATGCCAATTGATGGCATCAAGCAGAATGTGATGAAGATTGCGCTAAGTGTTTTGGGCTGCCCCTTCATGCTACTCTCCATGGTGGAGCAAAAAAAACCCCATTGTACTGGACCAAATCTCCACCATGTCATTTTATAAAGATTCATTGTGTAAAATTAATTCTGGATTGGATAGATGGGTCAAATCTATCACTGTTGTCTCAATTTCAGTGACTCACATCAATGCTTGTCAGGACTCTCATTGGAGGTCCCACTTGTTCCTGGAATCAGCTGCCTGTTTGACCTCCTCTTACATGCTATATGGCACAGTTTCCCAATCACGTGATGCCATTGCATGCCTTTGTACTCTGATAACTTGTAAATAGTCCATTACAGAAAATTATTCACCATTTGAAGCAGAGTAAGTTTTTTTCAAATTTGGTCTTGTTTAGAACATTATCATTGGTTCATTAGTGTTAAAAATCAAGAATTGTGTCAGACACACCATGTATCCTCCTCTGGTGGGACTGGCATTTTCAAATGGCCCCCATTACACTTGCTGGCCTCCTTGGAGCATATCCCCTGGTTTTCCCAAGTGGCTGTTTTTTTTCCTGATTAGAGCGTAATCCTTTGCTCCAATGAAATATTTGACTAGGGTTTTTAAGGCCTCCATGAGATGGTGCAGAATCCTCAGAGTAACCATGTCTTCTGCTCATCCATAGTTTACACATTTAATTCTGAGAATTCTGTCTTCTTAAACAGTAGAGAGGACACGAGGCAGTATCAGGTCCAACATATCCAAAGACAGCCATATCTGGAGGAGCAAGATTGTAAATTATTCATCTCTGCCCTAAAACTACAGCTTGTTTCTTAAAGATGGTACCTATGTGCCGATCATTTATATACATGATGACATGAAGTGTAATGCATGTGCTAATTTATTCCTCTGTACTTTGCGTCTGATTGTTATTGTTCAAATGCTTGCTATATTTTGCCTCAAAATCTTTGCAAAGGCAAAAAAGTTACAAAACATTGCTTTAAGAAGTTATATTCAATATTTGCCCAACCCATTAAGGAAATCTATATATCTATGTGACTTTGTTGCTTATAATCTTTGCGTTCTTTCAATCGTGAAAAACCCCCATTGCACTGGCAGCAACCTCTTATCACATTTTTATTTATTACTAGTAAATGGCAACAATTTAAGCTAGGAACTAGCAATTTATTTTAGGTTTTTCCGAACAAAATATTATTGATGAAGTGTTGACTCCAATTACATTAATGGCTCTCTTCAAACCTGGTGCTTGTGACGTTTCATCATTCATTTGTTTATTTTAATTATATACAAGACCACTTGTTTTATATAACTTGCACCTCTTCAAGAGTGTGGCAATCACATCGGGATCCTTAAAAATGTCAGATATGTCTAAATATACCATAAAACATATTCCAATCTTGTTCTTGTCATCACTGATTCATTTGAAGCAAAACATTCCCTGCACAAATGTTTTCTCTTCAGGATAAAAAATGGTTTCATAAAAACAGTAAATGCAGCAAATACACAACAGGTTAGACAGTATCTATAAAAGAGAAGGGCTAGTTTATTCTGAGGAATGACTACACACTCAACATGTCATAACCTGTCTTATCTTTAAAGATGCTGACTGACCCTACTGTGCATTGCCAGGATTTTCTGTTTTAATTTCAATGTTCCAGTTTTTTTCCTTCTTATTTGTACATAATGTTGAGTCACCTTGTTCTCATTTATCTTACCAAGGTCAGCCTTGTATCTCGGGTTATTTGTCCAGTTCTATCTGCAGCCTGCACATCACTAGCTTAGACAATCAAATGCCCCACAGCTGTTCTGCTCATACTTTTTGTTGCGGGTGTCATGTAATACCCTTACAACAGGATACAGCTTCTTAGTCCTATAAAAAGAGAATTGGTCAAGTTTACTGATAGCAGAAGACCCTGCTCGTGATGGGAACAGGTCAAATAAGTAAAGTCAGGTTTGGGTGGTGGTACAGCCCCATTATAGTCCTAGTAACTTCCTGTATCTGTGCCCACAATGCTTGGAGGTAGGAATTTGATGAAAATGTGTGCAGTCGAGTGCCTGTTCAGGCATTCATCTGTCAGAGAGTTGGGTGGAATTTGTGGGGCGAGGCACTATTTCTATTTTAAAGCTGAACTTCACTTTCAGCGATCCCACCCTATAGATCATACATCCAATAATGAGTAGTATTTGTAAGGTAAAATTATATTAAAAACTTTATATAAATCGGATACCATCAATCACTTTACATCTGCCCAAATATTAATGTTGGTTCACATGTTGCATGCTAATGGGTTATGTATTTCTAGTTACCACACATTGCAGCCCATGTGCCTAAACAGGCCCAGCTGCCTGTGACTAATGGGCACCACAGGGTATAACGTGTCTTAAAGGAGCTACATACATGCAAGTTTTTGTTGATATTCAAAATATAATGAGATTTTTGTGTTTTAAAATACTCCTGTGCACCGTGGGACATTTTACTACGTTAAGGGCGCTACATCAATACAAGTTGTTGTTGTAGATTGTTATTTGTCTGCTGTTGCTGTATTAAGCATGGTTATTACTGTTTATTTATTATATTAAGTGGTGCCCTATGGCACTTGCCATAATATTTTATGCTTCCGTCGAGCGACACATGGGGCAATTCAGTGTCACCCCTACCGGTTGACCAAAAAAGGTCTAAACAGGCCCATGGTTGACCCTTCTCTAATATTCTACCTCCAGACTTTAGCTGTACGGCAGGAATCACAGCACAAGCCAGCTGGGCTTTGGAGAATCCAGTCCCTCAAAAAGGAAACAAGCGTCTCGGCGCTTGGAGGGCGGAAGAGAGTGAGTTCTGGTTGGACGATGAAACATTTCTTCAGAATGAAGGCAAGTTGCAGAGTTGGGAACCTTCACTTGGTGCAACATTGTTGAACTCGCCTGGTGAGGGGATAGGAATGGGGGAAATCCGGAATGGGAGCAAGAGGCTGGGGAGCACATGGTTCTGCAACAGGTGGGAAAGAGTCAGCACTGGAGCAGGAGGCGGGAAAGGAAGGACGTGGCCATATTCAGGAAGATATTTTGAGTTTAACGCCTCTGTAGAATTTGAGCGCCCCCTATTTGCCTACCAATACATTTTTAAAACATTCTTTAATTGATATTGCTTCGTGTCGAATGCAGAACCAATATTGCACGTTGTGTCCCCCGCCCCCCTAAACACACACCCAAATATATATATTGAATCTTCCAGCCTTTTCTAGGGGTCATTTGACCAAAAGACTGCTTCAGAATGGGAATGTGACGGAAGATCATTACTCAGCACAAATGACGAGAAGCGAGAGGGGTTAATGCCAACAAGGCGGCGTGTTTTCTGTCTAGCTCACGATGTTGATCTTCGTTTGCTCAGCAAGATCTACAGGAAAAGATCACCCCAGGCCGATAAAAACAGCTCTTTCCCCACACCACAACATTCCCTACCCACGAACATAGAGACAGAGACAGGCACCACACGGTATGGACACAAGCGCTAAATAGATGTGAAGAGATCAACCGAAGCAATAAAGTTAACTTCCGACTTTAATCCCCGGAGCCCGATTCTTTGACGTCCGCTCGCTCCGTCAGAAGCGCGGTTCCAGCGGAGCGTTTCTCTCACTTTACTCGGAAACATTTTCGGTTTGAAGAGAGTCGAATTAACGGAGGCCCCTTAACTCACACGATCGTTGATGCAGGATTGTTTTAGAGAAATATTCAATAAATAGACTGCATGTGGGGGTAAATCAGAGCGGCGCCAAGTAGTTTTCACAAATCAGCAGAAACGCCTCAGTAGCAAGAAAACTGTTTGATTCTTGGGACTGTTAGTTTACAGAGCAGGCCAGTGTCTGAAGATTTTATTTAAATATCAGAATACCGTTCACTTTTTTATTCTAGAAATGGTGGCGACATTGGTTTGAACATATTGCTACTAAAGCTGCACAGTGCGAATAATGAATCGCCCGATCCCAAAGTGAATTATTTACAACTTGAGTCGGTAAATATTAATCGGCGGTGAACTGTGCTGAGGAGCTAGCATTCGCCTGTCTATGCACCCACCACCTCTCCCAGTTAGCTAGTTGTGTGATACTGGCTTGGAGCTCGCTGCTGGCGAACAATAAATTAAGCAAAGGACGCGATTGGAAGCTGAACAGGGGTGTATCATTGCAGTTAAAGAGAAACGATCCTTATTTGTAGTTTGTTAATTTATCACAAATGGGGGCAATTACAAGTGAAATATGCCAGGGACGAGGTGCTGGTTTACTCGTGTTTGGCTATCCCTTATATGTGGGTGTGTGTGTGTAAAAGTTTTCCCCAATATACGTACTGCACACGCTAAAAGCGTGAAACTGTGATCTGTTGCCATTTTAATAACAATTTCTCAAAATGTCAGTATATTTGCATCTAAATATCTAATTGCCTTCAAAGTACTAACATTGAAATTAACGTTTGTCCGGTATCAATCCCTACTGTTCAAAGAACTGTGCAGATTTCTCCAAATTCAATTTGTTTCTGAGCCAGTAATTAAAGATGAAAATCTTCACTGGGAGTCGTTGCTACAGAACCTAAATATGAGCTGCGTGGAAATAGGTTCTCCATAGCTTCAGGAAATACGATGCAGATAAGACTTCTAGATATTTGATGACTAGTACACACACACATGAAGCTTGAAGAGATACTAGCTACTTAGTGAAATGTGCTCAAATACAACAAAAAAAGTTTAGAAAATGAGTGAATTGTGTACTGTAGTATGGAGACTCCATCTTTAAGTAGTCTGCCAAAAGACTTACTGCAGCTTTCAAATCCAATGCCAAAATTAATTCAATTGAAATGTATTGCGTTCTGTTGGCTCCCTTACAGTTATCTCTTTAGGGCGGCACGAATACCCCTTATCTGACTACTGATTTCTTCCAAATTGCCCGCAGATACGCTTAAATATGCATTCCACCTCTAACTGTATACCGTTTTACTTGGCGTATGTGATTTTCCCGTAGAAGAGGGGTACGGCATTCTTTTCAAGAAACCCTTTAATCCAGAAACGATATCGATTTGTTGCCCTGCCAAGCGCTGTGCATTCAAACATAGAACTCTTTATGGCTCCACAATTTTTTTACATTTGCCCAGGCACCCGCGCCAATCACTGGCCGAAAGCTCAACCTAGCGTGGCTTTCAATAAAGGCAAGAGTGAATAATGTGTGTAATTCACATTGCCAATAGAGACATTGAACCGAATGGGTGCTAGTGGGAGATGATTAACAGTGACTGCTGTTTTTTTCCATCCAACTCGGATTCTGTACCAAAAATTAAAGGTGACCATCCGCATTGTACTTCAAAAGTCCGTATGTTTCTGAAAATATGGCGCAATATCATTTTAAATTAGGATAACTAATACACAAATAAATACAGCCACGGGTTCCTCCGTTGACTGCAAACTTTACGACAATCTTAACAAAATGCAAGCGCTAGCCATATCTACATACAGCACAATATCTGCAGCAACTTCGGGAGAATCGAGTCGGGCAACTGCATTACAAAGGCAGCAAGCGTAAAATGTATCCGCTGGATGTCTGCATTTACAGCCAAAATGTACGGGAGTTTATGCAAGCTGTGTGAGGAAATCTTACCAAAACCTCCTGAAATGACCTGCTGCTCCCGATGTCAGTAAATGACACCTTTGATCATTACAGCGCCCACTCAGCGAAAATTCCACCGCTTCTCCTCCAAGCTCACCTCTTAAATATCGAAAAGCCCCTTGACAAACGCGCCAAATTCACCGCCCGGCTAATACTTCCATAGCACTTGCATTCCCTCTGAGATCACAGCTTCATTAGTCCTGGAAGTACCCAGTTTCCTTGCAGCAGACGTGATCCAAGTGTTCGAAAGAAGAGGGACCGTGAGACAGTCAAAGACTAGAGAGAAGTCCGCAAGCTCTATGACAGGGCGGCGCGACGACAGAAGGGAACGTGCATTCTCTTTTTCAACCATCCCATGGTATAAGTGCACGCTCCACAAGCATATAAAGGAAGCGAACAAAATATGTATATACACATGTACGCTGCAAAAGCAGATTCAGTATTTTCCGCTCCCACTGCTGTGAGAATGCACCGAGCTCCCGCGGTGCAACAGTGTCTCCCAGGTCCTAGTGCCCGCGGCGTACCCGCCGCTGTAGAATAATCCTAATTTTCAATTAAACGGACGGCAGACGCCAAATATAAAAGTGTTCGATTAATTGCCGATACCGTCCTCAACTGTAGGGCGCAAAAGCAGAAGGAATCCTACATTTTACCGGTCCCGATGTGCAGAACTCCGCTTCAACGACAAAATGCTTCCAGCTATCGCACAAATGTGTCCTTACTGCCGCCCAATGGAGATTCCGGAGGCCAGTGACGCTGAGGTAGCGTTCAATACAGCTGAATACTCATCGGAGGGATCTCACCGAGCATTCAATAGATAATCTTCTCACCAGATAATAAATGCACTTTAATTCTTTGACTGGATTTGCTTTTAACACATTTTAAACAACTCCTCGCATCAACATCTTCCTTTTGCAGCGAGCTCGCTACAGTGTGAAGTCCTTAACAAAGTTTCCTCACTGCTGCAGATGAACCAAGAGGCCGCTATAGACCGAAAATAAATGCGATCAGAATTTCGATGAAGTGGCGGCATTCACGAGATGAAAGAGCTCTCAGTGGGGAAATCCGTTCTGTTTACAGACTCTGCTACAGAGGCACAGTCTGTGAAGGGAAAGGGACTCGTCAATAACTGCCACTCAGTGCTCACATTACAAGAGGTCAATGTGAAGGAGGTGTCAGATTAATCTACTACATATATTTTATATAAACTGTATGGGGAGGATACGAAGGCACTTTGCTATTGTCAGTGATAATTCACAATGCGTACGCTAAACTGACTCACTAGGGAGGTGATCTTAAAATATCAGTTTATGTTGCATTCAATGACACTCGGAAACAAACTGAAGCTCTATTTTTGTCATTTTATTTTCATGGTGTACCTATAACCACACAAATAAAGTAATTGATGAATACAATTGATTGTGCCCTAGTTATAATGTGTATCTTTTTGTTGTACAGTTTTGACGCAAAAGTGTCGGGGCTGCCATTCTGCCAACAAGAAAGGCGGTGTGCCAATTCAAGTCACTCCCTGAAGTTCCGTGCCGCCCTGAGTGACAGCAGGGAAGGAGCGGCAGGGAGGATAATCGATACCCAGTGACCTTTCCAACTGAAATTAACCACGCGCAATTGATTCGTTTTAATTTTGCTTTTGATCAACTTTAACCCGTAGTGAAATTTAACATTTTAACAGAAGTCTTGTGACTTAGATGAGGCTTTTCCTGTCAATCAGATGGCCTTTTAGTCAACCTCCTCTGTCAAGGCAGCGGTAATTAAGCAGACGAAGTGATAATGGCAGTCAAAACGTTGGACTAATGAGACAAATGGTAACGTGCGAGATCGAATACTCTTCGATTAAAGAATCGCTGCTGTGAAAGAGTAATGGTATTCGAGGATGTGAAATCATCGCCGGTATTTTGCGAAGTGTGTGGTATTGAAGAGTTACCTCAGAGAAGAGTCTGCTCATGAATAATTCTTTCTTGGTTCTGAAGAAATATGAAATATTTGATATCGTGCCTACGCTGCCCGTAAGAATAGTACAATTAGATGAGAAACTAATAGAACAAGCTTTGAATTGAGTATGAAACCGGCGCATGGTTACTCTGGAGAATGGCCAAACCTGGAAGTGACTCATATTTGTAGAGAGACGAAGACACAAGTGCTGCAAGTGTGACTTAAATTGTTCTCACACGTGGAATGAATTCAACGAATTGCTGCTGCTGCGCATTGTTTTTACATTGCGAGGGGTGAACTATTTGAATGAAAAAAAACTGTTTCCAATATACACGGTTTTGAATTACTATCAGCAAAGGTCTTAAAGGTCGACTGGGAGATTTTTTTAATCGTGATTTCAGGGTGCTGTATGTGCGTGGGATATTGGGCAGAATGGCTGCGGCATTTCCGAAAAAAAGTTCAGTTATAATAGAAGGTGGAGGAGGAGTTAGAATAAGAAAAGGACATTCATATCGGGAATTGGGGGCCTTGTGACGACTGGGGCTGTGGATTGGTTGAATGGTTTATGGGGAATTTATAAAGCAAAGTCGAGCTTATGGGGAATTTATAAAGCAAAGTCGAGCCATGTGTTTATTGAATGGGCACAATAAAGATTGTTATCAATTTGGTCGAAAATGTGCCAGTGATTAAATATTGGCCCGGAATTTACGGGGCCTATGCGTACGCCGTTGTGAGTGCTGTGAATGGCCCCGCAAGTTCCAGGTTTCCGCATGCGATGCGCAAGTGCGAAAACCAAAACTTGCAATCTGTCAAGTTTCTCCTTGATGGATCATACACATCCGCTGTAAATTCACTCGGTGCAGCGTTGGGCTGTTTGCCCAACTGCTGCCCAGCGCATACCCACCAAACCAGGCATAGGTCCTTCTAAGGGTCATAATAAATGTGAAAATAACATTTTAAAAATGATTAAAACATTCACTTATATTTAAAATTAGTATAGGGTTTTTTGTCATGTTTAACTTTATTTTTCACTTTTTTATGTTTAAAGGGTATTTTAATTAATTTTGAACCTGTGATCATTTATTTTTATTTAAGTGGTGTGAAATTTTATTGGGTGATTTCTATTGGGCCAGAAATTCGTGTCGGGGCCTTCCCGCGGGTGCAAGCCCCCGACCTACACTTACCTAGCGCGCCGGCAGTTGAGGCCTCGGCCTGCGTGCATTTCCTCTCTGTGGCCCGGTCCAGCTCCCGGCGCGCTGTGCTTGCGTGATCCAGTGGCGTAGTTAGTGCGATGCGTCGGCTGGGATCACGTGAGGACTGGCCAACCAATCGGAGGAGGGAAAAGTCCATTCATGAGTTTGACAGAAAGAACTGTCAAACTCATGAAAACTCCGGGCGCCCAAAACAGTACTTAACCTTAAAATAAATTTGAAAAAAAATCACACTATTTAAATCAACTATAAATAACATTAAATAACTATTTTAAACAATAATTTAAATTTTTGAAAAAAATAATTTTATAAAAAATCGGGGCTAAAAATACACTTACCTTACTGTAAAGTATTAAAAAATAATAAAACTGTGGAAAAAATTTTCTAATTTTAATTAATTGACCACAGCTTTTAAAATGAAGTCCTTACGTCTGGTTTTTTAATGTGTAAAATGTAGAGGCCTTCACGCACGGGCAAACCTGTAAAAAAAGAGGAAGTTCAACGCACACGCACAGACTTCTGCACGCACGCGTTCGACCTCTGAACCCCTTCGTTCAGAGGATTGGAAATGCCGGTTTCCCGCGCATGCGTAGTGCATGCAAGAAACCGGCACTTCCATCGGGTCCACGCGTGAGTACTCACGCGTTGGGACCCGAATTTCTGGGCCAATATGTTTATGGGGATTCCGTGTGTAAATGGGATCCCCATAAGCGTAATAGCAGTCCACCTTTGTCATTGGTTGGCCTGGCCCACATGATCCCTGGGATGCTTGCGAACAGCATGCACCTCTGGGATGTGTGGGCCTTTTACACAGGCGATGCCTGCAGGCCCAGGACCGCAAGAGTCCGGAGACACAAGGTAAGTGCATAGTTTTCGCGGGTTGGAGGCGTACAACAACAACTTGTGTGTATATATATAGCACCTTTAACGTACTTCACAGGAGTATTATAAGACAAAAATTGACACTGAGAAATTAGGGCAGGTGACCAAAAGCTTGGTCAAAGAGGTAGGTTTTAAGGATTGTCTTAAAGGAGGAAAGAGAGGTAGCGAGGTGGAGAGGTTTAGGCAGGGAATTCCAGAGCTTAGGGCCTAGGCAACAGAAGGCACCTAGCGATTTTAATCAGGGATGCACAAGAGGGCAGAATTAGAGGAGCGCAGATATCTCAGAGGGGTGGGGTTGTGGGGCTGAAGGAGATCACAGAGATAGGGAGGGCTGAGGCCATGGAGGGATTTGAAAACAATGATGAGAATTTTGAAATCGAGGCTTTGCTTAATGTAGGTCAGCGAGCACATGGGTGGATGGGACTTGGTGCGAGTTAGGACATGGGCAGCCGAGTTTTGGATGACCTCAAGCTTACGTAGTATAGAATGTGGGAGGCCAGCCAGGAGTGCATTGGAATAGTCAAGTCTAGAGGTAACAAAGGCATAGTCAAGTCTAGAGGTAACAAAGGCATAGATGAAGGTTTTAGCAGCGGATGAGCTGAGGCAAGGGCGGAGGTGGGTGATGTTACGGAGGTGGAAATAGGCGGTCTTAGTTATGCTGCAGATATTTGGTTGGAAGCTCATTTCAGAGTCAAATATAACACCAAGGTTGCAAACAGTGTGGTTCAGCCTCAAACAGATGTTAGGGAGAGGGATGGGGTCAGTGCCTAGGGAGCGGAGTTTGTGGCGGGGACCGAAAACAAGGGCTTTGGTCTTCCCAATATTTAATTGGAGAAAATTTCTGCTCATCCAGAACTGGATGTCGGACAAGCAGTCTGACAATTTGGAGACCGTGGAGGGGTCGAGACAAGTGGTAGTGAGGTAGAGCTGGGTGTCATCGGCGTACATGTGGAAACTGATGCTGTGTTTTCAGATGATGTCGCCATGGGGCAGCATGTAAATGATAAATAGGAGGGGCCAAGGATAGAGCCTTGGGGAACACCAGAGGCAAAGATGCGGGAGCATGAAAAGAAGCCATTGCAGGCGATTCACTGGCTTTGATTAGATAGATAAGAATGGAACCAGGCGAGTGCAGTCCCACCCAGCTGGACACTGGTGGAGAGGCGTTGGAGAAGGATGGAGTGGTCAACCATGTCAAAGGCTGCAGACAAGTCAAGAAGGATGAGGAGGGATTGTTTATCTTTGTCACAGTCACAAAGGATGTCATTTGTGACTTTGATGAGAGCCGTTTTGGTACTGTGCCAGGGGCCAAGGGCGGCAAGTCTCCGACCACAATTTCCAGGCCATTCTGTGAGGCCATTGGTGTTATAATTAGGGCAGTTCACGTCACACAAGTGCTAGGCAATGACCATCTCCAACAAGAGAGAATCTCGCCACCTCTCCATGGCATTCAATGGGATTACCATTGCTGAAACCCCCACCATCAACATCCTGGGGGTTACAATTGACCAGAAACTTCACTGGACCAGTCACATAAATACTGTGGCTACAAGAGCAAGTCAGAGGCTGGTTATTCTATAGTGAGTGAGTGACTCACCTCCTGATTCCCCCCCCCAAATTCTCCTGAGATTTCATAGAAAGTGCGAATGTAATGTGTACATTTTTGGGTGATGTGAAAATATTGCTAATTAATAGCTGTATGTGATTTTTTTGAGGGGGGGATGTGTTTTTTAAAATTTGTTTATGGGATGTGGCCGTTGCTGGCAAGGCCAGCATTTATTGCCCATCCCTAATTGCCCTTGAGAAGGTGAAGGTGAGCCACCTTCCTGAACCACTGCAGTCCGTGTGGTGAAGGTACTCCCACAGTGCTGTTAGGTAGGGAATTCCAGAATTTTGACCCAGCGACGATGAAGGATCGGCGATATACTTCTAAGTCAGGATGGTGTGTGACTTGGAGGGAAACTTGCAGGTGGTGATGTTCCCATGCGTCTGCTGCCCTTGTCTTTCTAGGTGGAAGAGGTCGCGGGTTTGGGAGGTGCTGCCGAAGAAACCTTGGCGAGTTGCTGCAGTGCATCTTGTAGATGGTATACACTGAAGCCACGGTACATCGGTGGTGGAGGGAGAGTGAATGTTTAAGGTGGTGGATGGGGTGCCATCAAGCAGGCTGCTTTGTCCTGGATGGTGTCGAGCTTCTTGAGTGTTGTTGGAGCTGCACTCATCAAGGCAAGTGGAGAGTATTCCATCATACTCCTTACTTGTACCTTTGTAGATGGTGGAAAGGCATTGGGGAGTCAGGAAGGGAGACACTCGCCACAGAATACCTAGCCTCTGACCTGCTCTTGTTGCCACAGTATTTATATGGCTGGTTCAGTTAAGTTTCTGGTCAATGGTGACCCCCGGGATGTTGATGGTGGGGTATTCTGTGATGGTAATGCAGTTGAATGTCAAGGGGCGGTGGTTAGACTCTCGCTTGTTAGAGACAGTCATTGCCTGCCACTTCTGTGGCGCGAATGTTACCTGCCACTTATCAGCCCAAGCCCGAACGTCATCCAGGACTTGTTGTATGCGGGCATGGACTGCTTCATTATCTGAGGAGTTGTGAATGGCACTGAACACAGTGCAGTCATCAGCGAACATCCCCATTTCTGACCTTATGTTGGAGGGAAGGTCATTGATGAAGCAGCTGAAGATGGTTGGGCCTAGGACACTGCCCTGAGGAACTCCTGCAGCGATGTCCTGGGGCTGTGATGATGGACCTTCAACTACCACAACTATCTTCCTTTGTGCTAGGTATGACTCCAGCCAATGGAGCGTTTTCCCCCCGATGCCCATTGACTTCAGTTTTACTAGGGCTCCTTGATGCCACACTCGGTCAACTGCTGCCTTGATGTCAAGGGCAGTCACTCACCTGACCTCTGGAATTTAGCTCCTTTGTCCATGTTTGGACCAAGGCTGCAATGAGGTCGGGAGCCAAGTGGTCTTGGCGGAATCCAAATTGGCCAAGTTGGCTTTGTCCTGCATTTTGTGGACAGGACATACCTGGGCAGTTTTCCAAATTGTCGGATAGATGCCAGTGTTGTAGCTGTACTGGAACAGCTTGGCTAGAGGCGTGGCTAGTTCTTGAGCACAAGTCTTCAGCACGATAGCTGGGATGTTGTTGGGGCCCATAGCCTTTGCTGTATCTAGTGTGTTCAGCCGTTTCTTGATATCACATGGAGTGAATCGAATTGGCTGAAGACTGGCTTCTGTGATGGTGGGGACCTCAGAAGGAGGCTGATATGGATCATCCACTCGGCATTTCTGGCTGAAGATGGTTGCAAATGCTTCAGCCTTGTCTTTTGCACTCATGTGCTGGGCTCCACCATCATTGAGGATGGGGATATTCATGGAGCCTCCTCCTCCCATTCGTTGTTTAATGGTCCGTCACCATTCACGACTGGATGTGGCAGGACTGCAGAGCTTTGATCTGATTTGTTGATTGTGGGATTGCTTAGCCCTGTCTATAGCATGCTGCTTCCGCTTTTTAGCATGCATGTAGTCCTGTGTTGCAGCTTCCTCAGGTTGGCACCTCATTTTTAGGTACGCCTGGTGCTGCTCCTAGCATGCTCTTCTACACTCCTTATTGAACCAGGGTAAGTCCCCTGGCTTGATGGTAATGGTAGAGTGAGGGATATGCCGGGCCATGAGGTTACAGATTGTGGTGGAATACAATTCTGCTGCTGCTGATGGCCCACAGCTCCTCATGGATGCCCAGTTTTGAGCTGCTAGATCTGTTCTGAATCTATTCGATTTAGCATGGTGGTAGTGCCGCACAATACGATGGAGGGTGTTCTCAGTGTGAAGACGGGACTTCGTCTCCACAAGGACTGTGCGGTGGTCGCTGCTACCAACACTGTCATGGACAGATGCATCTGCGACAGGTAGATTGGTGAGGACAAGGTCAAGTAGATTTTTCCCTCATGTTGGTTCTCTCACCACCTGTCGCAGGCCCAGACTGGATGTTATATTCTTCAGGACTCTGTCAGCTCAGTCAGTAGTGGTGCTACCGAGCCACTCTTGGTGATGGACATTGAAGTCCTCCACCCAGAGTACATTCTGTGCCTTTGCTACTTTCAGTGCTTCTTTCAAGTGGTGTTCAGCATGGAGGAGTACTGATTCATCAGCTGAGGGAGGGCGGTAGGTGGTAATCAGCAGGAGGTTTCCTTGCCCATGCTTGACCTGAAGCCATGAGACTTCATGGGGTCTGGAGTCAATGTTGAGGACTCCCAGGGCCACTCCCGACTGTATACCACTGTGCCGCCACCCCTGGTGGGTCTGTCCTGCCGGTGGGACAGGACATACCCAGGGATGGTGATGGAGGAGTTTGGGATATTGGCTGAAAGATATGATTCTGTGAGTATGACTATGTCAGGCTATTGCTTGACTAGTCTGTGGGACAGCTCTCCCAATTTTGGCACAAGTCCCCACACAATACTGTCATGGACAGATGCATCTGCGACAGGTAGATTAGTGAGGACGAGGTCAAGTAGGTTTTTTCCCTCGTGTTGGTTCTCTCACCACCTGTCGCAGGCCCAGACTGGATGTTAGGCACAAGAGGACCCTGCAGTGTGTGCTGTTGCCGTGTCCATAGCCGGTGCCGAGTGGTCCATCCCATTCCATTCTTATTGTGTTTTGTAGCGGTTTGTTACAAATGAGTGGCTTGTTAGGCCATTTCAGAGCGCAGTTAAGAGTCAACCACATTGCTGTGGGTTTGGAGTCACATATAGGCTAGACCAGGTAAGCACGGTAGATTTCCTTCCCTAAAGGACATTAGTGAACCAGATGGGTTTATACGACAATCTGATGGTTTCATGGTTACCGTTACTGATACTAACTTTTTATTCCAGATTTATTTAATTAACTGAATTTAAATTCCCCGGCTGCCATGGTGGGATTTGAACTCACGTCTCTGGATCATTAGTTCAGACCTCTGTATTACTAGCACAGTGACATTACCACAACGCTACTGTTCCCGTTTATGCAAATGCAATGCAAATGATTAACAACAGTCTGCACCTCACTGTTGGGGTATAAAACCTCTGATACAATAACATTTGATTAAAAAAAAATCATTACAATCTGCTCTAAGTAAATGTGTAGACAGTAATTCAGAAGGGTCTAAGATTTTTGTCTTCATGGACTGTTTAGTTGTGTACCATGGAAACTTAGGAGCCACTTAAAAAGGTATTTTCTTTTTATGCTCCAAGCCAAACCTTGCTCACCACCATCACCACCTCAGGGGGCCCACATCCCAAGGACAAATGAAATGAAATGGATACATTGAGAACCTGGGGAATTGGCATGCTCAAATAGGCTTCATGGTTTGGGTTGCTGTTAAAGTCTTTTTTGAGCTTATAAATATATTTTGCTGCATTTTGCTTCAAAAATTACTTAGTTTTGCCACTTCGCCTGTTATTTTTGCATTTTATTTATTTTTCCCCAAAACTGTCCTGATTATTTTTGTTTCTTTATGTCATTTAAGTAGAGCCATGCAAAGTGGTGAGGATGGACAGGTTCCCCTAGTGCTATGTGATTTTAGATAAGGAAGACAAGTTCACGAGGAGACAACAAATGGAGGTGGAGTGACACCTAGACATTTTGTCGGCATCCATCACTATCCCGGGACCTGTGTTTATAGACTCATTGACATGTACTGTACTTGGATATGTCAGAGGAGACCTGTCCGCCTGCTTCCACTTCACAAAACAGGCTGTCACCGAGTTGGACCATCTGTTGCATGATGACCTGCAGGCAACAACTGGAGGATGGCACTTGCTGTAGAAGTGAAGGTTATCACAGCATGTAGCTCTTCTGCCACTAGATTCTTGCAAGCAATTGCAGGGGACATCTGCCGCATCAGGCAGTTTGCAGTACACACATGAATCAAGCAAATGAGAAATGCTACATTTGTAAGGGGCAACACGTTCACCGCTTTTTCTGTGGAAAGTAGATATTAACTGGATGGAGCTCTGAGATTTCATTGGGTGTCAGGGTTCTCTCAAATGCAAGGCAAAGAAGTAGCATCTATATGGGCACCAACCCCTTAGCCTAGATGAACAAAAATGGTTTGCACTCAAAGTAGTGTTCAGGTAACATCTGACCACAGGAGATTTTTGGCCAGTATCCAGGAGGCAGCGGTGATGCCTTCATTATGCATGAATCCATGGTGCTCATTTTCTTTGAAGGAAAATAAACACTAGGAGGGATGGTTCTTAGGAGGCATAGGCTAACGTCTGCATCCATGGCTATCCAACCCACTGCAAAACTCTCTAACAGAAGAGGAGTGCTTTGCGCTGTTCCTCAGCTGTGAACTTCAACTAAAATAAAAGTGTGCTATCTAACTTTGGCATAATGAAAGAGTATGTGCAAAAGGGTAATGATGGCACACAATGCTCAAACTGCTACTTCCCAGGAGATGTTGTTGTTGCCACCATATGTTAGCAACCCCATAGATAATGTATGCAAAAGTGAGGAGCACATTTACTTTCCCCTTCCTCCTGATACCAGCAAATGTCTTCCTCATTTGCAGCCAGCAACAAGAGACCTGGGTTGATTGCATTCACTTGGTCACTGACCTCCTCCATGCAGCTTGTGCTTGGGTTTTTACTGGACAGCAGTCTTCAACCCCAATTAGGGTCATCTCCTTTGGTGCCGCTCCTGCAGCAGGATTTCCAACTCAGGGCACAAAAGGGAGCAGTGCTGTTCACACATCACTGTGCCATGTTAACAATTAATCTACTTTTCTGCCACCACCACATCTTCCTCTTTAGTGACAAGATGCTGCCTTGCTGGATGTTATGCTTTCCAACCTAGGGTACTACAGATCAATGTGTTTGGGAAAGCTTTTCATGTGTCACTAACCTATTCAAATTAGGAGCAGGGACTTTTACTGCAAAATTTAGTCCAGATGGCCTGCTTTTCTGCCTCTTGCACATGGATATTTTCAGTCCCTCTGAAGGCAGTGTTAACACTAAATGAGTCAATGCTTGGTTTGAATCATATGTTGCTTTATTCTAAAGGAAAATGAAACAGAGCAATAGGTATTATTAGAGTTGTTTAATTTAATTGGTACAATGTACACGTGCATAATGATACAGAACAAAGCTATCTCTACTTTGGTGGGTCATACTTAACTTAAACAGAATAATCACTTTGCACCATGTCCTGCAGGCCAGGGAAGAACACACTCTCCATGCAGTACCCTACCTTTCACAGTCTTTTGCTATCTACCTGCCTGTCTGTGCAACATTCTCTTTCCAAAAGGCGTACCAGCTTCCTTGATATCTTTTAAAAGCCTCCCATTCTTTTTCAAGGTGACTTTCCAAATACTCAGGCAAACTAAGAAGTCACTAATTGCTTAGTCTCTGGGAGAAGTAACTTCCAATAAACATATTAACCACCTTTCATCGAGACATCTCTTTTTTAAAAACTTGCTTTTAAAAATCCAGCAATAAAAGTAATTCTTCTTCCAACTCCGTTCTGTGGTGAAATTGTCAAAAAATCCAAAAACATGACGATGATATTTCCTATTTTTGCAAAATTAGAGCTCTTAAATTTGTGTCTCCACTTCCCACACAGTATGAACAGCTCTCCTGCAGGGAAAGTGCCAAATATGGCAACTCGCCGTTCATTCACTTCATGTATCTCCAGCTCCACAGCTGCCTTGAGGAATGAAGGGGTTCTTTGGATATGCTAAGCCATCATTGAACTAATTCAAACACTTTTGCCTCCTTCCTTTGCCTGCACTGCAAAGTGCTTCACATTTAATGTGCAGCTGCAACCATTTAAGAAGTGCAGCTATGCATTATTTTCAACCCCCTTCCCTCACAGTCACTGAGCTGCCAGCTCTGGCCTAATTCAGGCTAGAAGTTGATTGTCAATGTAGAATGAAGCCGACCCACCCCACAAAATCCCACAGGGTCAGCTTGCAGCACTCTGATCCTGCAATCAGAATCCTGGGACTAGAAATTTTCCCTATGATATATACAAGTTAGCAGAACAACAGAAGTAGGATATATTTGCATATCCAAATATTTTTGTAAGGTTTTTACCTTGTTTCTATAATTATGATCTATACAGTGATTATTTCCTAGTTTCAAGAAAGGTTACCATTATGCTTGAACTTACTAACAAGCTCCTCAGTCATGCCTTGCTTTTCTGAAATCATTAAAGTAATCCGTTCTTCAGTTCTCCATTTTACCATGATCTTTGTCTGCTCTTTGATTTCCAGGCCCGGCTTTGGTTTGACCTCTTTCTATTTTCAGCGATATACCCTGTCTTTGCTTTCATCCTGCTCGTGTGGAAGATAAACAGTAACGCAGATTGTTTGGGCTGAACAACCTGTTTTTGTGTTGTAATTTCTATGTAATTCACCCGATACTGCCCTCCATTCTCAGTCATCACTTTGCTCTGACTCTTGTTTATAGTCTTGGTTCTGATCCCTATTTGGTCAACCTTCTCAGACACACCCCTGATTTTGTTTGGGGGAGAAAACTGAATTATGGTCTTCATCGCTTTTCTAAGTTACAATGGAGGTTCTGATAATTCAGAAGCATACAGGTTAAATTTATGTATGGTGATATTGGGAGACTTTAATTACCCAAATATCGATTGGGATAATGCTAAGGTAAAGGGAAAGGAGGGGGAGGAATTTCTGAAATGTGTTCAGGAGAATTTCTTTGACCAGTATGTTCTTGGCACAACTGGGAAGGAGGCATTGCTGGATCTGGTGCTGGGGAATGAGGTGGGCCAGATCGACCAAGTGTCTATGGGAAAACACTTGGGTATGAGTGATCATCGTATCGTAAGATTTAGATTAGCAATGGAGAGGAGCAAGGAACAATTTAGAGTGGATCTTCTAAATTGGAATAGGGCTAACTTCAATGGGATGCGAAGAACCTAGCCAGGGTAAAATGGAACCAAAGACTGACAGGAAAAACTGTAACGGAACAATGGGTGATCTTTAAGGAGGAGATGTACCAAGTACAGGATAGGTACATTCCAACAAGAGTGAAGGGTAAGGGAACCAAAGCCCCTTGGATGACGAGGGAGATTGAGAAGATGATGAAACAAAAAAAGAGGGTGTATGATGAATGTCAGGTGAATTCTTCAAGGGAGAACCAGACCAAATATAATAAGTTGAGAGGGGAAGTGAAAATGAAAATAAGATTGTCAAAGAGATAATATGAGAGTAGAATGGTGGTTAACATAAAAGGGAACCCAAAAATCTTCTACCGCATGTAAACAGTAAGTGGGTAGTAAGAGGCGGGGTGGGGCCTATTAGGGAAAAATGTGGTATACACTTAGAGGCGCAGAGCAAGGCTAGAATACTCAATGAGTACTTTGTATTGGTGTTTACTAAGGAGGTGGATGCTGACAAAATATCGGCAGAAGTGGAAAAGGTAGAAGCAATGGAAGGGGTGAAAGTTGATAGACAGGATGTACTAGAAAGACTGGGTATGCTTAGAGTGGATAAGTCGCCTGGTCCAGATGGGGGAGGAGATAGCGGAAGACTTGCCATAGTTTTCCAATCCTCTCTAGATGTGGGGGAGGTGCCTGAGGATTGGAAAGTGGCAAATGTGACACCATTGTTCAAGAAAGGGTGTAAGGACAATCCTAGTAACTATAGGCTGGTCAGTTTAACTTCAGTGGTGGGTAAAGCTTTAGAAACAATAATCAACGGGCACTTGGAGAGGTTTAAGCTAATTAAGGAGCGCCAACACGGATTTGTAAAAGGCAGATCGTGTTTGACTAATCTAAATGAATTTTTTGATGAAGTAACAGAGAGGATTGATGAAGGAAATGCAATGGATGTTGTCTACATGGATTTTCGGAAGGCGTTTGACAAAGTACCACATGGAAGGCTGGTTAACAAAATTGAGGCTCATGGAATAGACGAGTCAGTGGCAGCTTGGATAAGGAATTGGCTTAAGGACAGAAAGCAGCGAGTTGTGGTAAATGGCTGTTTTTCAGACTGGAGGATGGTAGACAGTGGTGTTCCCCAAGGGTCAGTGCTGGAGCCACTGCTTTTTTTGATATATATAAATAACCTGGATATTTGAATACAGAGTAGAATTTCTAAATTTGACAATGACACCAAACTTGGGGGTATGACAAACAGCGAGGATGATACCAGTCGACTGCAACAGGACATAGAAAGGCTAGCAGAATGGGCAGGCAAGTGGCAGGTGGAATTTAATACAGAGAAGTGTGAGGTGATGCGTTTTGGCAGAAGGAACAGGAAGAGGCAATATACACTTAATTGCACAGTTTTAAAGAGTGTGCAGGGACAGAGGGACCTGGGAGTTAATGTGCATAGGTCCCTGAAGGTGCCAGGACATATTGAGAGAGTGGTTAGCAAAGCATGTGGGATCTTGGGCTTCATAAATAGAGGTATTGAGTACAAAAGTAGAGAAGTTATGCTGAACCTTTATAAAGCGTTGGTTAGGTCACAACTGGAGTATTGCGTCCGGTTCTGGTCACCACACTTTAGGAAGGATGTGAAGGCACTTGAGAGGGTGCAGAGGAGATTTACCAGAATGGTTCCAGGGATGGGGGATCATAGCTACAAGAACAGGTTGGCGAAGCTGGATTTGTTTTCATTAGAGCAAAGGAGGTTGAGGGGTGATTTGATAGAGGTGTACAAGATTAAGACGGGTTTGGATAGGCTAGACGGGGAAAGGCTGTTCCCACTAATTGATGGTACAAGGACTAGGGGACACAGATTTAAGGTTTTGGGCAAGAGATACCGGGGGGGAGTGAGGAAAAACTTTTTTACGCAGTGAGTGGTGAGGACCTGGAACTCACTGCCGACGAAAGTGGTGGAAGCGGAGACACTCAATGTTTTCAAGGGGAGACTGGATAGGCACTTGAAGGAAATAAACTTGCAGGGCTACGGGGATAGAGTGGGGGAATGGGACTGACTGGATTTCTCTACAGAGAGCCGGCACAGACTCGATGTGCCAAATGGCCTCCTTCTGCACCGTTATGCCTCTATGACATACATCACACTTATTGACATTTTGTGATAAGAAAGTAGAATTTTTCAATATTTGTTAGGATCTAAGTTATTTCAAAATTAATGTTCAATTTAATTGGAGTTTAGAAGAATGGGGTGATCTCATTGAAATTTATAAGATTCTGAGAGGGCTTGACAGAGTAGATGCTGAGAAGCTGTTTCCCTTGACTCAAGAGTCCAGAACAAGGGGGCATAGTCTCAGGATAAGTGGTTGACCATTTAGCATTGAGGTGAGGAGAAATTTCCTCACTCAGAGGGTTGTGAATCTATGGATTTCTCTACCCCAGAGGACTGTGGTTACTCAGTTGTTGAGTATTTTCAAGATTGAGATCGATAGATTTTTGGACTCTAAGGGAATCAAGGGATATGGATATCAGGCGGGAAAGTGGATTTGAGGTTGAAGATCAGCTATGATCTTATTGAATGGCAGAGCAGGCTCGAGGGTCTGTGTGGCCTACGCCTGCTCCTAATTCTTATGTTCTTATGTTCTTAAATGGATCATCTTCTCTGATCATAAAGATCACAGAAACAAGTTTAATATTGTAATTATTAACCATTACTTTAGCTGTCTTTTTGAGTTTGGAGAATATTGTATGCACCCAAAAAGAGAAATGTGTTATCTAATCAAATGCGATTCTACCTTTTTCTTAAAAAGCATACATTTTGTTATTAGAAGTATAATGTCCCTGTGGACCATACACAACACCATTTGCTTCATGCTATTAGTACAGTAGTTCTAATTAATTCTTCTACTTCCAAAATTGAAATTGTCAATCACAAATATTAGTGTACTTTTGCCTTGCTTAAAACTTTGGTTTCTGTCTCTTCCTTCTCCCTCTCAAACCTAATGTCAAATCAAATCATATGGCCACTATTCACAAAATGATCCCTTACTGTCAAATTATTATTTAATTCTGGTACTACTACATCATACCATTTACACTGAATTTATGTTTCTAACTCATTTGCTTCATCTCTTATGCTATGTGCATTTGTTTACAGAACTCTTATTTTGGTAACGATCCCTTCCCTGGCCATATACCCCAGTGGTGTTTTTCTTGCACTTCATGATTTATCTAACCCTGTTGATGCTCTGTGCATAGCTGCACAGGCAATTTAATATGTTCTTATTTTTCACCATTTCTGTTTTATTTTTAACATGTTTTATTATTACTTCCTATAACCATTTCTGTTCCCTGAATATTCATGTTACCTTAAATTTATATCTACATTAAAAATTTTCAGCCCATGTCTCTTTGAAGGCCACATTCTTTCATATCATCAACACATTTTGAAGTATTAATGGAAGAAAATATAGTTTTGGAATACTTATCCTGTATATATGTCCAGCCATTTGAGAATGCCTGACTGACTTCTCAGTTGTCAGTTCATGAAGAGGTCAGTCATTCCTAATCTGAAGAGCAGTTAAGTTTTTATACAGTGTTAGTGGATGGATTTATGTGTGACAGGAGTCAATAAATGATTCTCACATTCAGGAATAAATTAAATTATAGCTGACTTGTCAGTGGTAACTATTAATTTGAATGTGTGGGCTACTATGGCTTGGGATTGCTTAAGGCTGCCACTGGCAGAGATTGCAGATGAAAGCTTTAGCAGGGGAGAGCTGAGGGATGACATGGTATAGGAAGAGCTGTCCAGTGGTTGTGGGAGTTGAGTGAAGACTGCGGGTTGGGCTTGACTCAAGATCACCAACGATGGCCGATAGTGCTGAACAACACTGACAGTTGTTCAATGACTTCTGTCAATTTTACTGTAACAATGTCAGGGATGGCTGACAGCATTGTTCTGAAACCGTCAAAAGCCACTGAAACTTGGAAAACTTGACCTCTGTTTGTAAATATACGATAGGTATGACTAAATGAAATAATCTTCTTCAAATGTTTTAGGAAATCATTGTTTCAATAGGAAAATGTTCAAGCACATTGCAGACAGTTAATTGGCAATCAATAAACAATTCATTCCCCCCCTCTCTGCTTTCATTCTTTACATATCAGCACTATACCCCAGGAGGAAATCAATATCAGTGATAATGAAGTAGTTCAAAGGCATTTTGCAAATACTTGAATTCTTCATCATTTTCATTGAGGTTTACACAATGCAGAAAATGTAAGTCCTGAAATCACATTGTGGGTTACCAGTGGATGTACACTAATGCAGTGATTAAACGTCCGTTCTTCTGTTTTAGCAGAGGCATTAAGTGGTTAAAATAGAAAAATTTCAGATTAATATATTACCATTTGTCCACTATTATCTCATGGTCTAATTTCAGGCAAATAATCTTTCACAAACAAAAACCTTGCCACCAATAATAACTGTATTGAGAGGTTACAAATGTTGTGCACTTTGAAGTCATGAGGCTCTGGTCTGCTTCAGTTGAGTTGTTTCCCAATCTGGTGAGGATTTAAATAAAAAGAAAGAAAGAACTTGCATTTTATATTGCACCTTGTCTGACCTTAGGACATCCAAAGCACTTCACAGCCAATTAAGTACTTTTGAAGTGAAGGCACTGCTGTAATGAGGAAAGTGAGGAGAATATCAATTATTGTATACTAGCTGGAGTGCCCGGCGGTGCCGAGGGTTTTTTGAGGGCATGTTGTCGTTGGAAGAGCGAGAGAGAGAGACTGGGGGGAGAAGAGAGAGACTGGGGGGAGAAGAGAGAGACTGAGGGGGAGAGAGCAACTGGGGGGAAGGGGGGGAGAGAGCGACTGGGGGGGAAGAGAGAGACTGGGGGGGAGAGAGCGACGGGGAGAAGAGAGAGAGAGAGAGAGACTGGGGGGGAGAGAGAGAGAGGGAAAGAGAGAGGGGGAGGGAGAGAGAGCGGGAAAGAGAGAGGGGGAGGGAGAGAGAGAGAGGGAAAGAGAGGAGGGGGAGGGAGAGAGAGAGAGAGAGACTTGGGGGGAGAAGAGAGAGATGGGGGAGAGACAGAGAGACTGCTGGATTTAGTTCGGGATTAGCCTGGAGAGGGGGGGGAAGGAGCGCCTCAGGCCTGGCCCGATGGACCGCTGCGAAGGAAGGAAGGAAGGAAGAAGGCGAGCTCTCCCTCCCTCTCCCACCCCCTCACTCTTTCCCTCCCTCACCCTCTCTCTCTTCCCCCTGTCTCTCCCTGCTTTACTCTCTCTCCCTCCCTGCCCCTCTCCTCTCCCTCCCTGCCCCTCTCCTCCTCCCTCCCTCCCTCCCCCTCTCCTCCCTCTCTCCTCACCCTCCCTCTCTCCTCACCCTCGCTCCCCCTCTCCTCCCCCTCCCTCCCCCCTCTCCTCTTCCTCCCCCTCCCCTCCTCCTCTCCTCTCCCTCTCCCTCCCCGTCCTCTCCCTCCCCCTGTCTCTCCCTGATTTCCTCTCTCTCCCTTCCCCTCTCCTCTCCCTCCCTCCTCCACCTCTCTCTCTCCCTCCCTCCCCCTCTCTCCCTCCTCCCCCTCTCTCTCTCCCTCCCTCCCCCCCTCTTCTCTCCCTCCCTCAATCCCCCTCTCTCTCTCCCTTTCCTCCGAGCCCGGACGCGGTGAGCCGAAGCCACTGTGTGTGGATCAGCGCCTCAGGGCCGGCCGGTGCGTGGCCGAGTGCGTGAGGCCGGCCCGACTCTCAGGTCCCGCTCCGGGCCGCCGCCGATGTTCACAGCACTTCGCTGTCTCCTGCCCCCGCCAGCCTTTACCAAGATGGCGGTGATGGCTACGCTCGGCTCAGTGCCGCCGCACCAGCCTTTACCAAGATGGCAGCGATCGCGTGCCGCTGGTTTGGAATTGGGCCCAGCGGGACGGGCGGTGCCTAGCTCGGGCGTGGCTGGCGAGGAGAGGCCAAGGCTTCGAGGCCTGAGGCCTGCAGGCAGCTCATCCACCGCCGAGGGGGGGAAAGCCCGAGTCCCCTTTGCAAAAGGATTTTTTTTCCTTTTAAAACCAACTTTTTTTTTGCTGGAAATCTATATTTCAAAATAAACACACAGAAAGTGGGAAAAATAAATCAATAGTTAGGAATCAAGATGGCGGCCACTCACCTCAGCTCAGAAGGATTAGGCCCGCCCACACACGCAATGAAACACCCCCCGTGATGCACCGATTGGTCAACCATCAGGTCACTCAATGCTATCCCCTGTAGGATGGCCCGCCCACACACACAATGAACACCCCCCACCGTGATGCACCGATTGGTCAACCATCACGTCACTCAATGCTATCCCCTGTACGATTGGTCAACCATCACGTCACTCAAGCTAATGAGCGGAATTTTGCCGTTTTTTGAACCTTTTTTGTATACTGTCCGAACAATTTGTCTGACCAAGAAGTAAATACGCCTATTAGATTCCCTAATGACAAGTTTTCTTTTGATATAACATATGTGTAGGTACGCGCTGTAACTTTTGATTGTATAGCCGGACAGACAGACAGACAAACAGACAGACAAACAGACAAACTCTTTTATCTATATATATAAATAAAGCGGTACTTCTGTCATTCTGTCTGTCATTCTGTCTGTCATCGCCTGTGCGTCTGTCTGGCTATGCGCTCGAAAGTTACAGGGCGTACCTACGCGTGCGTTAACTCCAAAGAAAGCTTACGCTTCCGAGACGGTTTTAAGCGTATTTACTTTTCGGTTGGACGAAAATTGTTCGCGCCTTATGCAAAAAACCTTCAAAATTAAACTCATTATCTGCTAGCATTGATTGACTGACGTCAAGGTTCCACCAATCCTGTTCCGTCACGATTGACCAATCCTACAGTACGGTCCCCTGATGGTTGGCCAATCGGTGTGTGTGTGGGCGGGACTATTCGTTTTCATCTCCGGGATGTGCCAGCCATTGTTTCACTACCAGCTCTGACTTCAGCTTCCAGCTCAAATGACTTCAGCTTCCAGCTAAAACTACTTTCAAAGTTAGTATCTCTTTTAAAAATAACATAAGATTTACCAAAAACATTTTATAAGTACTTTCACTTTCATTTTTCAAGCTTTTAAAAGGTAGACAGACAGGGACACAGACAGGGCCCTAAAGCCTGCCACTCGATTTAAAATGTTGCCCAGCACCAGATTCACAAAGGGACACAGACAGGGCCCCAAAGCCTGGCACTTGATTTAAACCGCCTGCCCCAAAACAGCCCTGGCAACGCCGGGCTCTCCAGCTAGTATAGATACATTTTTATATGGAGTTTTTTCTTCTTAAGGTTCCTAAAAGTTAAATGTGTGCTGAATTTTTGAGTGTGTGTTACTGGTATTGGTTCTCTGCCTCCGGCTGGGCATATTGGTAATTATAGATGCATCCATGATTTTCCATCCATCCATTTTAATAATTGTAAAGTTGTGGTCATCACACCCACAATTTCTTGATATGCATGCTTAGCAGGTGAAGATCACTGCTAATAACACACATTTGGAAAATCAGTAGTAATGCTGTTTTATCTATATATATATAAAAGAGTTTGTCTGTTTGTTTGTCTGTCTCTGTCTGTCTGTCTGTTTGTCTGCCTGTCTGTCTGGCTATACAATCAAAAGTTATAGAGCGTACCTACACGCATGTTATATCAAAAGAAAGCTTATCATTAGGGGAGTCTCATAGACGTATTTACTTTTTGGTCACACAATAATTGTTCGGACAGTATACAAAAGATGTTCATAAATCCTCAAAACTCCGCTCATTAGCGGTTGACCAATCCTACCTCTCATTAGCGTTGAGTGACATGCTGCTTGACCAATCCTACAGTTCAGTGACCTGATGGTTGACCAATCAGTGCGTCACGGGCGGGACCTAATCCTCCAGTCTCCCGAAACTTCGCTGCCATTTTTTCATCCCCACAGTGACAGCACCAGCCAAACAAACCTCCACATTGCGCCTCCGGGAGCGGCAGGTGAGTTTACACAAAGCGGGCAGGGGAGCGGCAGCGGCTGGCCGTCAACCGCGCCACCCACAGGGGAGCTCAGCTGGGGTCCGTCTCGGCCCGAGAGCCTGGCCGGGCCTGAACCGCTAGGCCCCGCACGGCCGGTCTCACAACAGCACCGGGCCTCAGGCGCTAGGCAGCGAGAGGGGAGGGTGGGACAGAGAGAGGGGGAGGGAGGGGAGGGAGGGAGAGGAGAGGGGGAGAGGGAGGGACAGAGAGAGGGGACAGACAGGGGTAGGGAGACCGCGCAGCCCAAAATTGCCCTGGCAATGCCGGGCACCCCCAGCTAGTATATTATAAAACAAGGTAAACATGGAATTAAGGGAAAACAGTACTTCAGAACAATGTTTCTAACTGTCTTATTATGCATCTTATGTAGTTTGCATAAGTAATTTAAGTAAATTACTTGAACAATTTAATAGCCGAAGTGAAGACTGTTTAGAGATGCAACTTCCAAATTGACTTCAATCATGCTGATTTAATATTCGTGATTTGCAGCACCAGTAAACAAGGAAAGGTGTGGTTAAATGTTTTGTTTGGGGTAATCAACCAAGGTGCTGGCCTGGAAAAGGGTAGGCTGGAAGGGAACCCCCCATAAAAGACCGTGTTGTTGCCCTCCAAAATTCTAAGGATGGGGCTACAGAGAGTCACAGAATAATTTATGCAGCACAAGTGCACCAGATGAATGTGAACACAGGATTGTTTCCATGTGTTTCAATGACTTTGCAAATGAATGCAAGCAAGTAGGTGAAGAAAGATGTGAACAGTGTTTTCATACTGCTTCTATTGGACAATCTATCAGTCATTCATCAAAGATCTTACATTTGCACTTCCTGTCTACAAAATCTTACTTCCTGTTGTCCTTTTAGTGTCACACTTTTGTTTCAATTTTTTCCATTATAATATCCACATTTATAAAGAAACTACCTTTGTAAACTTATTGGCCTAGAAATTGAGTTTGCGCTGCGCCAGGGCTTTAGCGCCGGAAGTTAGCGCCGGCGCTAAGTCCCTTTGCGCGCGCCAGAAATTCAGTAGCGCCGCGCCCAAACGGCTGCCGGCGCTACTGAAGGGTTTTAGCGCCTGAAAACTGGCGCAACGCGCCGCATTGCGGCGCTATTCCGGCGCTGCGGCGCCCGCTGTGGTGCGGCAGGCTTGGGAAGTGCAGGCCTCCTCCTTCCGTTAAGGAGGAGCTGCCTGCACCCGGCCGCGGCCCGCGCAAATCTCTTCGAAAATGAGCCCGGCACCTCGGACAAGTGCCGGGCTTGCATCTGTTCCGGGGGGGGGAGCTGCGGGCAGGCGGCCGGCGGGAAAGCGGCCGGCCGCCGCGCCTCCTTAAAGCGCCGGCGCAGACTCCGGCAACACTCGTTTGCCGGAGTCTTAGGCCTAGAAATTCACTAGCCTTAGCGCCGCTTTTGAGGCGCTAGAGGGACTAGTGCCAGAGTTATGGCCAGTTTAAAAATTCCCTGGGGCCCTAAATCGGCGTTGCACCGGTAGCGCTGCGCCGGCACCGATGACGTCATCGGTGTGCGCAGCGTCCCGGTTGCCGTGGTAACCCGCCCGAACTCCGAAATTGAGTTGCGGCCGCCTCGCCCGTGGCAGCCGCAAGCAACGTTCTGGCAGAGGTGCCTTACTCCAGTTTGCGCCGGCGCATTAAAGGCCCCGCGGCGGCCGGCCACTTTCCCGCCGGCCGCCTGCCCGCAGCTCCCTCCCCGGACTTCTCCCCCCACCCCCCCCCCCCCCCCCCCCCCGGAACAGATGCAAGCCCGGCACTTGTCCGAGGTGCCGGGCTCATTTTTAAGCTGATTTGCGCGGGCCGCGGCCGGGTGCAGGCAGCTCCTCCTTAACGGGAGGAGGAGGCCTGCACGTCCCCAGCCTGCCGCACCGCATCGGGTGCCGCAGCGCCGGAATTGCGGCGCGAAACGGCAGTTAGCGCCGATGTACCGCCGCAAAGACCCTTCAGTAGCGCCGGCAGCCGTTTGGGCGCGGCGCCACTGAATTTTTGGCGCGCGCAGGGGACTTAGTGCCGGCACTAACTTCCGGCGCTAAAGCCCTGGCTAAGCCAAAACCCAATTTCTAGGCCTTAGTTGCGGCTGCCACTGGCGAGGCGGCCGCAACTGAATTTCGGCTTGGGGCCGGGTTACCATGGCAACCGGGACGCTGCGCACACCGATGACGTCATCGGTGCCGGCGCAGCGCTACCGGTCTACCGCCGCGGAAGGGCCGCAGGCAATTTAGGAACCGGCGCCAATTGCAGCGCTAGGCCCTCTAGCGCCGCAAAATCGGTGCTAATGGCACTGAATTTCTAGGCCATTATGTTGTAAGAAAGCCCTCCTGCCAATGGTGGTATTTTAGTACTTCAGTTGTGCTGCCGAGGAATATTTTACTAAAATTGTTACATATGTGCTCACAAGTCCAATTATTCCCCCATCTTCGAACAACCCCCTCACCTGAAGGTTATATTTGGTCTTTCCTCCCTGTCAGATTTTGGATTTTTTGAACAGTTTTTCCACAGAAAGGATTTGGAAAAAGAGTTACTTTAAAATGTTGGGTTTTTAATAACAAAGTTTATTCACACAAGTTAAAAAAGGCATTGAGGCAACAGGTGGTTAAAATTCTAATGCGATAGTTTTGATGTTGCTCCCCCATAGACTGTAAATAACAAGCAATTGGCAGAAAAAAACCAGAAACAGAGACATAGACATTCAAGTTTTAAAGAGAATGTTGCAGCGACAGTTAAGCCCACCAAAGGCATCAGGAAGGTTAAAATTCAATAGAGAAGTTAAAAGTTATTCTGCTTAATCAGACAAGACAATGCAACAATGTAGGAAAGGCTGGCACATTCATTATTTTGTATTACTAGTTGATCTCCTATGGTATTGCACAGGGTGAGTCAATACCATGTGTAGTATTCAGATGAACCATGATTAAAGGGTGGATGATTGTTGAAATGCATGAAGAAGGAGAGGGAAGGAGGCAGATAGCTAGGTGGAGCAAAAGCAAGTGGAGGAGGAGGGAAGTGGGGAGGCAAATGGAGAACATAAGAACATAAGAACATAAGAAATAGGAGCAGGAGTAGGCCAATCGGCCCCTCGAGCCTGCTCCACCATTCAATAAGATCATGGCTGATCTGATCCTAACCTCAAATCTTCTATCACTCTGCATCCACCCGAACCCATGTGATCTCCCGGGAGAGGCGAAAAACCAGATAAAGACCCAATGGCCAATTTGGGAGAAAAAAATCTGGGAAATTCCTCTCCAACCCATCTAGGTGATCGAAATTCTTCCAGGAGATCACTCTGTCCCTATATTTTCTACAGTACTTACCTTCTGTAAAGGCGATCTCCACCCCAGCCAGGAACAGGAATAAAACCATCTCCTGAAATCTAACACAGAATTAGAACACAGTTGGAGCAGAACCAGGCTACACGGCCCCTGGGCCCACTCCACTACCCACAGGGCCATGACCATTCCGAACCTAGACTCATGTCCAGTTTCCTGCCCGCTCCCCATAACCCTTAATTCCCTTTACTTCTAGGAAACTATCTATTTCTGTTTTAAATTTATTTAATGATGTAGCTTCCACAGCTTTCTGGGGCAGCAAATTCCACAAACCTACCACCCGCTGAGTGAGGAAGTTTCTTCTCATCTCAGTTTTGAAAGAGCAGCCCCTTATTTTAAGATTATGCCCCCTAGTTCTAGTTTCACCCATCATTGGGAACATCCTCACCGCATCCACCCGATCAAGCCCCTTCACAATCTTATATGTTTCAATAAGATCGCCTCTCATTCTTCTGAACTCCAATGAGTAGAGTCCCAATCTACTCAACCTCTCCTCATATGACCACCCCCTCATCCCCGGGATTAACCGAGTGAACCTTCTTTGTACTGACTCGAGAGCAAGTATGTCTTTTCTTAAGTATGGACACCAAAACTGTATGCAGTATTCCAGGTGCGGTCTCACCAATACCTTGTACAACTGCAGCAATACCTCCCTGTTTTTATATTCCATCCCCCTAGCAATAAAAGCCAACATTCCATTGGCCTTCTTGATCACTTGTTGCACCTGCATACTAACTTTTTGAGTTTCGTGCACCAGGACCCCCAGATCCCTTTGTACTACAGTACTTTCCAGTTTCTTGCCATTAAGATAATAACTTGCTCTATGATTTTTCCTGCCAAAGTGCATAACCTCACACTTTCCAGTATTGTATTCCATCTGCCAAATCTCTGCCCACTTACTTAGCCTGTCTATGTCCCTTTGCAGGTTTTTTATGTCCTCCTCACTCACTACTTTCCGTCCCATCTTTGTATCATCTGCAAACTTTGATATGTTACACTCGGTCCCCTCCTCCAAATCGTTAATATAGATTGTAAAGAGTTGGGGACCCAGCACTGACCCCTGCGGAACACCACTAGTTACTGGTTGCCAATCTGAGAACGAACCATTTATCCCAACTCTCTGCTTTCTGTTAGCCAATCCTCCACCCACGCCAGAATATTACCCCCAATCCCGTGATTTTTTATCTTGAGCAATAATCTTTTGTGTGGCACCTTGTCAAATGCCTTTTGGAAGTCTAAATACACTACGTCCACTGGTTCCCCTTTATCCACCCTGTATGTTACTTCCTCAAAAAACTCCAGTAAATTTGTCAAACATGACTTCCCCTTCATGAAACCATTCTGAGTTTGTCCTATTAAATTATGTTTATCCAAATGTCCCGTTACTGTCTCCTTAATAATGGACTCTAACATTTTACCAACCACAGATGTTAGGCTAACAGGTCTATAGTTTCCAGCCTTCTGCCTACTACCCTTTTTAAATAAGGGTGTTACATTAGCAGTTTTCCAATCTGCTGGGACCTTTGCTGAGTCCAGTGAGTTTTGGAAAATTATTACCAATGCATCCACAATCCCTACCGCTACTTCCCTCAAGACCCTAGGATGCAAGCCATCAGGTCCAGGCGATTTATCCGCCTTGAGTCCCATTATTTTACCAAGTACCACTTCCTTAGTGATTTTAATCGTATTTAGTTCCTCCCGCCCTAGAGCCCCCTGTTTGTCCAGTGTTGGGATATTCTTAGTGTCCTCTACTGTAAAGACTGATACAAAATAATTGTTCAGTGTTTATGCCATCTCCATGTTTCCCACCATTAATTTCCCGGTCTCATCCTCTAAGGGACCAACATTTACTTTAGCCACCCTTTTTCTTTTTATATAACTATAGAAACTTTTGCTGTCTGTTTTTATATTTTTTGCTAATTTACTTTCATAATCTATCTTCCCTTTCTTAATCAATCTTTTAGTTATTTTTTGCTGTCTTTTAAAGACTTCCCAATCTTCCATCCTCCCACTAGATTTGGCTACCTTATATGTCCTTGTTTTTAGTCGGATACTATCCTTAATTACTTTACTTAGCCACGGATGGCTATCTTTTCTTTTACACCCTTTTTTCCTCAGTGGAATATATATTTTTTGGAAGTTTTAAAATAACTCCTTAAATGTACACCACTGATCATGTACCATCTTACCCTTTAATCTATTTTCCCAGTCCACTCTAATCAGTTCGGCTCTCATACCTTCATAGTCTCCTTTATTCAAGCTCAGCACGCTTGTTTGAGATCCAACCTACTCACCCTCTAATTGAATATGGAACTCAACCATGTTATGGTCACTCATTCCAAGGGGATCCTTTACTAGGACATTTTTAATTAATCCTGTCTCATTACACAGGACCAAATCTAAGGTTGCTTGCCCCCTGGTCGGTTCAGTTACATACTGCTCAAGAAACCCATCCCTAATACACTCAATGAACTCATCCTCAAGGCAGCCCTGCCCAATTTGATTTGTCCAGTTAATATGATAATTAAAATCCCCCATAATTATAGCTGTTCCCTTATTACAAGCCTCAACTATTTCCTGATTAATACTCCGTCCAACAGAGTTGCAACTGTTCGGAGGCCTATAGACTACACCCACTAGTGTTTTTTCCCCCTTTTTATTCCTTATCTCCACCCAAACTGTTTCACTATCCTGCTCCTTTGACCCAATATCATTTCTCTGTATTATAGTGATTCCTTCCTTTATTAACATAGCCACCCCACCTCCTCTCCCTTCCTGCCTGTCCTTCCTGATTGTTAAATAACCTGGTATGTTTAATTCCCAGTCATGGTCACCCTGCAGCCATGTTTCTGTAATGGCCACAAGATCATACCCATATGTTGTTATTTGTGCCGTTAACTCATTCATTTTGTTACGAATGCTACGTGCATTCAGATAAAGAACTTTCAAATATGTTTTGTAACACTTAGTTCCTGTTTTTTTCCCTTTTTAGTACTTTACTTTTTACTCCATACCTTCTGTCCCTTCCTGACACGTTCTGTTTTTTAATTCCCCCACTGCTACCTAAGTCTATGACCTTCTCTGTTGTCATTTCTATTATTTGCTCTCTAGAAACCTCCCCCCCACTAATTAGTTTAAAGCCCTCTCTACAGCCCTAGTTATATGATTCGCCAGGACTCGAGTCCCAGCACTGGCCAAGTGGAGTCTGTCCCAACGGAACAGCTCCCTCCTGTCCCAGTACTGGTGCCAGTGTCCCAAGAAGCAAAACCCATTTCTCCCACACCAGTCTTTGAGCCACGCATGTAACTCTTTAATTTTATTTATCCTAGCCAAATTTGCTCGTGGCTCAGGTAATAACCCAGAGATTATTACCCTTGAGGTTCTGTTTTTTAATTTGACCCCTAGCTGCTCATACTAGGGGAAGTTGAAAAGGTAGGTTCAATTTATTTTATTTCAGGAGCCTAACCTAGGTGGAAAAGGTTCCAGGACAGGAGGCGGCAGTGAAAATACAACACCAGAAAACAGGTAGGTGACTGGTTGGTGAGTACTTTCACAAACTTATTCTAAGTAGAATTCAATAATTAAGCTAAATCGTAGTAAATAAAAGGGTCTTGTAAGGGTTAAGTCATGGAAGGGCAGCTCAGACCCGTGTCATGCCCCTCCTGTGCCATGTGGGAAATCAGGGACACTGTCCCTGACAACTATGTGTGCAGGAAGTGTGTCCAGCTGCAGCTCCTAGCAGACCGCATGGCGGCGCTGGAGCTGCGAATGGACTCACTCTGGAGCATACGCGATGCTGAGGATCTTGTGGATAGCACATTCAGTGAGTTGGTCACACCGCAGGTAAAGGCTAGCTCAGACAGTAAATGGGTGACCAAAAGGCAGGGTAAAGGCAGGAAGGTAGTGCAGGAGTCACCTGCGGTCATCTCCCTCCAAAACAGGTTTACCGTTTTGGGTACTGTTGGGGGAGATGACTTATCAGGGGAAGGCACCAGCAGCCAGGTTCAGGGCACCATGACTGGCTCTGCTGCACAGAAGGGCGGGAAAAAGAGGGATAGGGCTATAGTGATAGGGGATTCAATTGTAAGGGGGATAGACAGGAGTTTCTGTGGCCGAGACCGAGACTCCAAGATGGTATGTTGCCTCCCTGGTGCAAGGGTCAAGGATGTCTCGGAGCGGGTGCAGAGCATTCTGAAGGGGGAGGGGGATCAGCCAGTTGTCGTGGTACATGTAGGTACCAACGATGTAGGTAAAAAGAGGGAGGAGGTCCTACAAGCTGAATTTAGGGAGTTAGGAGCTAAATTGAAAAGTAGGACCTCAAAGGTAGTAATCTCTGGATTGCTACCAGTGCCACGAGCTAATAAGTTTAGAGAGAGTAAGATAGATAAGCTAAATACGTGGCTTGAGCAGTGGTGCAAGGGAGAGGGATTTAAATTCTTGAGGCATTGGAACCAGTTCTTGGGGAGGAGTGACCTGTACCAAGGGGACGGTCTACACCTGAACTGTGAGGGAGCCGATGTCCTCGGGGTAATATTTTCTAGGGCGGTTCGGGAGGATTTAAACTAATTTGGCAGGGGGATGGGAACCTAGGTAGTGGAAAAGAGGGAAGTCATATGAAGTCAGAAATAGATGGTAGAAAGGTGAGAAGCAATAAGCAAAGGAGAGAAACACAAAGGGCCAAACTAATTCATAATGAGAGTGTGAAAAAAGCAAGCCTGAAGGCTTTGTATCTTAATGCTAGAAGCATTAGGAACAAGGTGGATGAATTAGTTGTGGAAATAGAGGTAAACGAGTATGATTTGATTGGGATTACAGAAACGTGGCTGCAGGGTGGGCAAGGCTGGGAACTTAACATCCAGGGATATACAATATTTAGGAAGGATCGGCAAAAAGGTAGGGGAGGTGGGGTAGCATTGCTGGTAAAGGAGGGGATTAATGCAATGGAAAGGAAGGATATTAACTCGGATGAAACGGAATCTGTATGGGTAGAAATGAGAAATAGCAAGGGGAGGAAAACGTTAGTGGGTGTGATATATAGGCCTCCAAATAGTAATATGGAGGTGAGGGAAGGCATAAAAAGGGAAATTAGAGAAGCGTGCGATAAGAGCACAGCTGTCATCATGGGTGACTTTAATTTACATATTGATTGGACTACCCAAATTAGTAAAAATTCTGAGGAGGAGGAATTCCTGGAATGTTTTCGGGACGGTTATCTGGACCAATATGTCGAGGAGCCGACTCGAGATCAGGCCATTTTAGACTGGGTATTGTGCAATGAGAAGGGACTTATCAGCAATCTTCTTGTACGAGGCCCCTTGGGTCAGAGCGATCATAATATGATCGAGCTCTCAGTCGAGATGGAGAGTGAGGAAATTGAATCAGAGACTAAGGTCCAGAACTTAAATAAAGGGAATTACGAGGGTATGAGACGGGAATTGGGTAAGATTGATTGGGTGGTGTTTCTGGGGGGATTGACAGTGGAGAGACAATGGCAAGCATTCAAAGATAGAATGGAAGAATTCCAGAACATGTTTATACCGGTTTGGCATAAAAATAAACCTAAAAAGGTGACTCAACCGTGGATAACGAGGGAAATTAGGGACAGCATAAAATCAAAAAAAAGGGCATATCAACTGGCAAAAAAAAGCACCAGACCGGAAGATTGGGGGCAGTACAGGATACAGCAAAAGAGGACAAAGGGATTAATCAGGAAGGGGAAAATAGAATACGAAAGTAAACTTGCAGCAAACATAAAGACAGACTGCAAAAGCTTTTATCGGTATATCAGGAGGAAAAGACTGGTAAAATCCCAAGTCGGTCCCTTGCAGTCCGATTCGGGAGAATATATAATGGAGAATAAGGAAATGGCAGACCAATTAAACTCATACTTTGGTTCTGTATTCACAAAGGAGGACACAAATAACCTCCCAGGAATATCGGCAAACATAGGGACTAATGAGAGGGAGGAGCTGACAGAAATTAGTATCTCTAGGGATATGGTGTTGGGTAAGTTGAGGGGACTGAAGGCCGACAAATCCCCGGGGCCTGATAAACTACATCCTAGGGTACTTAAGGAGGTGGCCCTGGAGATAGCAGATGCTCTAAGGATCATCTTCCGGAACTCCATTGACTCGGGAACAGTACCCGTGGATTGGAGGGTAGCTAATGTTACCCCAATATTTAAAAAGGGGGGTAGAGAGAAAGCAGGGAATTATAGACCAGTAAGCCTTACATCGGTTGTGGGCAAAATGCTAGAGTCCATTATTAAGGATAAAATAGCGGAGCACTTGACAAATGGGGAAAGGATCGGACAGAGTCAACATGGATTTACAAAGGGTAAATCGTGTTTGACTAATCTGCTGGAATTTTTTGAGGAAGTAACTGGTAAAATAGATGGGGGAGAGCCAGTGGATGTGGTGTACCTTGACTTCCAGAAAGCCTTCGATAAGGTTCCACACAAAAGATTATCATGCAAAATTAAGGCTCATGGGATTGGGGGCAAAGTATTAACGTGGATAGAGAACTGGCTGGTGGATAGAAAACAGAGAGTTGGAATAAACGGCTCGTTTTCGGAGTGGCAGGCAGTGACCAGCGGGGTGCCGCAAGGATCTGTCCTGGGACCCCAGCTGTTCACAATATATATAAATGATCTGGATCAGGGAATTGGATGCAATATTTCCAAATTCGCTGACGACACTAAACTAGGAGGAGGGGTGGGCTCTGATGAGGATGTCAGGAGGCTACAGTGCGATTTGGACAGGTTGGGGGAATGGGCAGATACGTGGCAGATGCATTATAATGTGGATAAATGCGAGGTTATCCACTTTGGGGGTAAAAACAGGAGGGTAGATTATTATCTAAATGGCAATAGATTGGGAGATGGGGAAGTGCAGAGGGACCTGGGTGTTCTTGTGCACCAGTCACTGAAGGAGAGCATGCAGGTGCAACAGGCGATCAAGAAGGCAAATGGTATGTTGGCCTTCATATCAAGGGGGTTCGAGTATAGGAATAGGGATACCTTACTACAGCTGTACAAGGTGCTGGTGAGACCGCATCTGGAGTATTGTGTACAGTTTTGGTCGCCCCATCTGCGGAAGGATGTTCTTGCCATGGAGGGAGTGCAACGGCGATTCACCAGGCTGATACCTGGAATGGCGGGAATGACCTACGAAGAGAGATTAAATAGTTTGGGCTTGTACTCACTGGAGTTTAGAAGATTGAGAGGGGATCTCATCGAAACATATAAAATTATGGCAGGCCTGGACAGGCTGAATTCAGAGAGAATGTTTCCAATGGCCGGGGAGCACAGAACCAGGGGCCACAGTCTAAAAATAGCGGGCAAATCATTTAAAACAGAGATGAGGAAGAATTTCTTCACTCAAAGAGTGGTGAGCCTGTGGAATTCCCTGCCACAGAGGGCTGTGAAGGCTAATTCAATAAATATTTTCAAGAGAGAATTGGATATATTTCTGAAGGCTAAGGGGATTAAGGGTTACGGAGAAAAGGCGGGGACGGGGTACTGAACTGGTAAGATCAGCTATGATCTCAGACGAAGATCAGCCATGATCTCATTGAATGGCGGAGCAGGCTCGAAGGGCCGAATGGCCTACTCCTGTTCCTATCTCTATGTTTCTATGTTTACTCCTTTAACAGAACCGTCTTCCTTGTCCTATCTACTTCATTTGTACCAACATGGACCACGACAACTGGATCCTCCCCCTCCCACTCCAAGTTTCTTTCCAGCCCAGAAGAGATGTCCTTAACCCTGGCACCGGGCAGGCAACACAGCCTTCGGGACTCCCGCTCTTGACTGCAGAGAACCCTATCTATCCCCCTAATGATACTATCCCCTACCACTACAACATTTCTTTTTACTCCCTCCACTTGAATGGCCCCCTGTACCATGGTGCTGTGGCCAGGTTGCTCATCCTCCCTGCAGTCCCTGCTCCCGCCCTCACAGGGAGTAAGAACCTCGATCCTGCTGGACAAGAACAAGGGCTGCGTCTCCTTCAACACTACATCCTGGATCCCTGTACCTTCCTCACTCATAGTCACACTGTCCTGTCCCTGACCACGGACTACATCTGCAGTAATTAACTTCATAGGTGTGACCATCTCCTGAAACATAGAGTCCAGGAACTTCTCCCCCTCCCTGATGTGTCGCAGTGTCTGAAGCTCGGTCTCAAGCTCCATAACATGGAACTTGAGTTCCTCTAGCAGCAAACACTTGTCGCAGATGTAATCACCGTGAGCCTCAATGGGGACCACCGGCTCCCACATCTCGCAACAGTAACACATCACCTGCTCCATTCTATATAATTAATTAAATTTCTTATTATTAGTTATGAAGACCCTGCCCGGATATAGATGATAATATCACACCACTATTCAATAGGACTTACCAACTTAAAGGTATAAAAGAGAAGAGAAGGAAGAGAACCAACCAACCAGCTGATCACCAACCTCCTCCTTGAATACTGTCTGTGGGGCCTGTTTGGTTGCCTCGTCTCGCTGCTCCGCCTCCGCAGTGCTGTCTAAGCCTGGGAGTGGGGAACAAAACAGAGCAAAAAACACACCCTCACCTCCCACTTGTCCGAACTCTCCCACTTAGCAAAACTCCAGCAGCACTCAATGCACAAAGCACTCCGTGCACTGCACTAGCCCCTCCCCTTTTATACCCGGATTCTACTTCCGGTTTAAACTGCCCAAGAGTTTAAAAAACCCTTAAAAAATTAAACTTACTTCAAATAATTGACTTCTTAACACACTAAAATTCACAAAATACACTTAAATGATTTTTCTCCCACTTAGCAAAACTCCAGCAGCACTCAATGCACAAAGCACCATTGAGAGCAGGGGGAGATACAGGAGATAGGGAATGGTGGAGGATGATTGAAAGGGAGGGGGAAATGGTGAGGAAGAGAGGGGTGAGGAAGTGAGGAGGAGGGGGGTGAGGAAGAGGGGAGAGATAGAGAGGGAAGAGGAAGGTAGCTAGGGAAGATGGAGGGAGTGGAAAGGGGAGAGGGATGGAGAGGAAGAGGTGGAGAAGAGGCTGAGCGGAAAGGAGGGGACAGATGGGGAGAACAGGAGGAGAAGGGATGAGGGTTAGTGGGGGAGAAGGGAGATGAGGAGGAGGAATGGAAGGGAGAGGGAGAAGAATGAGAGGACGGAAGTGAGGAGATAGGGACAGGAGGGAGGGAGGGTAAGAAAGTAGGATGAGGGGAGAAAAGGAGTGGAGAATGAGGGAAAGGAGGAGTGAGGGGAATTTTTGATCAATGGAATGAGAGAGGAGGGTTGGGGTTCTATATTAGTTTTGTATTTTTAGCCCAGGCTGTCTGTTGGGCATGTGAAAGTCTTAATTTAGTTTTGTTCTATAATTGCTTTTTATGCTAAGTGGGTGAGGGGATGATACATCTTAGGCACTTTTGTGCTGTTTGGATGTAATAAGAGAAATTATGCTTCATGATGCAGAGGTGAGTTTTAGTAAATTTTTCTACCCAATCAAGTTACTTCACCTCAGTGGCCATGGGAGTTTGATAACTTCTCCAAATTCACTCTCACAAAGTCCATTCAATGGGGTGGTGAAAATTAATCCATCAGAGATTCAACATTGCTTCAGCTAGTTTACTGGATCGGGATACCATGATCTTCATTACAAGTGAAACATCGAGCAAGGTGCCACATTAACCTTTTGGCCATATATGGCCCTTATATCGATGAGCAGTTTGGGTTGTTGATAAATTCAGAAGTGTTTATGTTGTTTTGTTTTAATTGCTGTCTGACATATCAGGTTGTTGATCCACTGTTTCATCATGCATTACTTGCAATCAGTTCTCCAGATGTGGAAAATGTGTCTTCTTTACAGGCTTTTTGAGTATTTTGTGTTATTTTTGTTTTGGGGAGATTTAGAGAACTTACCTTTTGTCTCCTTTACCGAGTAATCCGCCATTCTCAAATAGGTTGATTACAGTGCCACCTGGTGGACGCAGTTAGGATTTGGACCCAGATTTTGCAACAGAGGCTTATGATCAGTTGATCGACAGTTCTGTAATGTTAGGTTGGGTGCCACTTAAGTTAATGAGTCACATAACATTACTCTGACAGCACCACCTACAGGTGCAATACCATTGGAATATTGTGGGCACCCACCATTTTTAATGTATATAATAGATTATGCAAAGGCAAGTGTATGATTGATCTACGTGAATCTGATCATAACACTTGCTCTGTATGTTCACTCGCTGTGAAATAAAGCAGCTTAATGATTCACATTTGGCATTGTCTTACTAGGTATTTTCTCAGTCCACCATCAAAGTGATTGAAGAAGTACACATCTAGAAGTGCACGAACACCCAGTTCAGATTGCAATGGGGTCCCACTGTTACACCCCTGGGTTACGCTATTGTGTAGTTAGATGTCAGGCAGTATGTGCATGCCCCATTACAGGAGATGCTCAAAATGCTTATGTGAGTAACTAGCATTGCAGTACCTGAGAAGATATCTAAGGCAAGACCTAGCACTCCTATGTGAAACACCACAGGCAATTGACGAAGGCCTAGAAATTCAGTTGCCTTAGCGCCGCTTTTGAGGCGCTAGAGGGACTAGCGCCAGAGTTATGGCCAGTTTAAAAATTCCCTGGGGCCCTAAATCGGCGTTGCACCGGTAGCGCTGCGCCGGCACCGATGACGTCATCGGTGTGCGCAGCGTCCCGGTTGCCATGCCGACGGGCCCTAGCGCCGAAATTCAGTTGCGGCCGCCTCGCCCGTGGCAGCCGCAACTAAGACTCTGGCAACAGAGTCTTGCATGAGTTTGCGCCGGCGCATTAAAGGCCCCGCGGCGGCCGGCCGCTTTCCCGCCGGCCGCCTGCCCGCAGCTCCCTCCCCGGACTTCTCCCCCCCACCCCCCGGAACAGATGCAAGCCCGGCACTTGTCCGAGGTGCCGGGCTCATTTTTAGACAGATTTGCGCGGGCCGCGGCCGGGTGCAGGCAGCTCCTCCTTAACGGAAGGAGGAGGCCTGCACTTCCCGAGCCTGCCGCACCGCATCGGGTGCCGCAGCGCCGGAATTGCGGCGCGAAACGGCAGTTAGCGCCGATTTACCGCCGCAAAGACCCTTCAGTAGCGCCGGCAGCCGTTTGGGCGCGGCCCTGCTGAATTTTTGGTGCGCGCAGGGGGACTTAGCGCCGGCAGTAACTTCCGGCGCTAAAGCCCTGGCTAAGCCAAAACCCAATTTCTAGGCCAGAGTCTTGCATGAGTTTGCGCCGGCGCATTAAAGGCCCCGCGGCGGCCGGCCGCTTTCCCGCTGGCCGCCTGCCCGCAGCTCCCTCCCCGGACTTCTCCCCCCCACCCCCCGGAACAGATGCAAGCCCGGCACTTGTCCGAGGTGCCGGGCTCATTTTTAGACAGATTTGCGCGGGCCGCGGCCGGGTGCAGGCAGCTCCTCCTTAACGGAAGGAGGAGGCCTGCACTTCCCGAGCCTGCCGCACCGCATCGGGTGCCGCAGCGCCGGAATTGCGGCGCGAAACGGCAGTTAGCGCCGATTTACCGCCGCAAAGACCCTTCAGTAGCGCCGGCAGCCGTTTGGGCGCGGCCCTGCTGAATTTTTGGCGCGCACAGGGGGACTTAGCGCCGGCACTAACTTCCGGCGCTAAAGCCCTGGCTAAGCCAAAACCCAATTTCTAGGCCGAAATATCTTATTAAAAATGTTATGTCTGCAACACCCTGGTCCAATTATTCCCTGCCCTTTAGTCTCATTGGCTTGATGACTGCATTTGGCCTTGGTGTCCTGTGTGCAATGCTATGGGAGATCGACTAATTATCTATATAATTAAAAGTCTTTCTACTAGAGTAGATAGTCGTTACACCTTTCAAAAGCATCATATCTGAAAATATGCCTTCCTCATAAGTGTCATATGTCCATAGAGCAAAAATTTGTGGATGGCTCAAAAACCTACTTCCCTTTTAGGTTACCAATTAAATATTCAATTGACTAAGTGGGAACAGATCAAAAGAAGCCACAAGTATCAATAAGGAATAAGTAACCAGCAGAAAACAAATCCAGTCTCGTAATTTGCTTTCAAAACTAAAATTCGCGAACCAGCAAGTACCACATAATTGATCACTCATGTTGCTCAAATCATTTCCTCACACTGTTTGGCAGTCAATTTCCCTTATTCATTCAGATCAGCATTTACAGCAAGAAATCATGGAAAATATCTGCAAGTCTGCACCTGTGGCTATGTGTGTATCTGGTGTAGAGGGCACAGAAAATCTGATGGTGCCGGTGCACCTGTAAAGAGCTCCCTGTCCTTCTAAATACTTTTACACTCATATAATGTCTTGCATCTTTGGACACACCATTTATACAGGCATGGTGAAGAACAAATTTATTTCTGATGTAAATGCGGCAAAATGCCATACATGTCAAAATTATGTCACTTTAATTTTAATGTTAATAAGAAATAAGCACCACCTATTTTGAGTGAGTTTCCATCATCTGATCTAAGGTCCACCAGAAACTTGTATGGGATGCTAAATGGGCAAAGATTCATTTTTATTACACCTGATCTATCCGTTTCCAGCGTGCATTGGCCCTACTGTGTTTTCTTAGTCTTCAACAACATATCTTCCATACACATTTAGACATGCAAAAGTATACTGAATAAATCCTGTTCACAAAGAACTGTATTCCCATAATTAAATGAGATGGTTAACTATTCTTTCACAATGACATCGGTTGTTTGTCCCCGAGTTGATATATCTGTGTTAATTGGAACATAACGCTTCACCCAACATTCTATGAAATATATACACCTCATACTTCTGCATTCAATTAGCATCAGCATATAAAAGCCCCCTTTCGTTTCACAGAAACCTAGGAAGAGGAACAGAGCAACAGGAGTAGGCCATTCAGCCCCTCAAATCTGTTCCGCCATTCAATTAGACCATGGCTGATCTGTATTTAGAACCAAAGCACATTTTAATTGTCCCTTTGCCTGCTAAAATGAAAATCTGTACCTCTTTATCTTATAGAGGCATCCCACAGGGACCATAATTAACCCTGTGTGTACTGCTACAAACAATAAGAGGGCTGATTCTCCTCTTCAGCTGTAATGGCAGCAAATGTTTAGTGGGGCAGAACTTCAGCCCACCTCTTGCCTGTGCACCTGACCTCAGCTCACTCCTTTGGGTCCGAGTACTTTACCTATCGAGGGCAGGTGCCAGGGTCACTGGGAAAATTGCTGTGGCATCTTCCACAGTGTGGTCAATGAAGCCCTTTAAATTTTAACCCTCTCCCCCATGACCCATACAATGCTGAATGTTAAGAACCCAATTTTCTGCCCCACATCCCAGTTTACAAGTGAGGACATTTGGCCAAATGGAATTCAATTCAATAATCTACTACAAACAAAAATATATTTTTGTCACAGCCTGTATAGCAATAGTGTGAGTTTTCCTCAGATATGCTATGACTCTCATTATGGGCTTTGTTATGTGGGGCTCAGCTGCATATAACCCTGTAGTTTCCATGTGCTCCATAGTAGACTACAGAGTTTCTGTCTTGTGCACCAGAACATCACACATGCCATTTATTGACTCCTTCACACCAGCTTCCATGCGCTGAAAGCTCCTATGCACACTTTACAATTACTAAAGACATCTTTTAAACTCAGAAACAATCCCTGAAGAGCTCCTGAAGTTTGCATTCATATCTTCATTAAATGAGAATCAAAGTGAGCTGGCCCTCCAGCTAGCAGGTTCCTACTCCTCCTGTGCCACTGTCACCTGCTTCTGCTCACTCGGCATCTGTGTGCACTCAGTGCACTCTTCTCAAATGTATTGTCAAAATCCCATAGGGTGAATGTTCCTGATGATTTGCAAGGTTAGAGTTCACAGGAGCTTTCTTCCAGTAGCTAGCTAGCCCTCAACTCTGTTTCATGTACTATATCCAGAGAAAAAGGAGTGAGTTATGATGCAGCCATGATGGCAGCTTGATCAAGGTTTGTTTTGATTTTCACTGTCAGCTTTGGTTTAATTGAGTGAGGGAACGAGTACATAGATAGGCTAGGAAAGAAAGGAGAATATTTTTGGCCTTAACCCTGAGCTAGGATCAGGCCTTCAGCCTCTCCATTCTTTGCTTCCTCGCTATTCTCTATATCCTAGGTTGTCTTGAGTTATGTCCTTAAAAGGTCTAAAGGAAATGAAAATTTGGAGTCCTCTTGTTCGACATCTCGCCCTCCTGTTAACTGCAGTGTTCTGCAAAAAGAGTACAAGGGGTTGAATTAGGACATTGACCAGAAGTCATGAATGCATCTCCACATATCAGCCTATTGCCCATAGTGGTTAAGATTACAGGAAGGAGCATGATGCTGTTAGGGTAGAAGGAAGGAGTTATAGTGGAACAGCAATTAAGGATGTCAGGAAAGGACCTATTAGTGCAAAAAGGAGAAGCAGCAAAATCTACCCCACTGCATAATGGCAGAAATGGACGATTTCAAAGTAGTACAAGACTCTGAAGGTGAGAAGCCACCGGTCATGCCTTCACAGTGGAAATATCGCATTAATGTGAGGTTTGTGTGAGATTTCCTACCTTGGAATACCTACTTAGATCATGGTTTTTTTTTCTGGCATTGTAGCAAGGTCCTTGGGTCAGTGTGTTGGCACTAACCTGGTTTGTCACATTCTGCCAATTATCTTATCCCACTCGGCATTATACATGGTGACCATTCACAGGAAAAATGACCTCTTTCCTCTACTGTACTTACACTAATTTTCCGCAGCACCATGAGAAAAGCAGGGTGCCATGCAGCTCCTAAAACTACTCATGTAATTGCTGCAAAATGACAATCTTGCTTCTGGAGCCTCCCCAAAAGAAATGCCAAGTGAAATTCATTGTCATCAAGTGCAAAGTGATGAGACGAAGGAAGGAGACTAAACATTGGAACTATAAACTGAATGTTTTTAGTCTATAGACTATGGCACAGCGAAAGGATTTGGAGATATTAGTGGAAAGATATTGAAATCCCCTACAAAGTGTGTGGCAGTCATAAATAAAGCAAGTAGGATCTTGAGTTATACCGTATATGGAATAGAACATAAATCACATGGTGTGATGAGCCTATACAGGATATTAGTTCTTCCTAATCTGGAGTACCGTGAGTAGTTCCGTTAGTCATATTACATGAAAGATGCTGTGGCACTGGAAAGGATGCAGCAAAGGACTATCTGATACCTAGCATCAGACACCTAAGCAACAAAGAGACACTACAGAAGTTGAGAAGAAAAGACTGAGAAGTTATCCTATTGAGAGATTCAAAATCCTCAAGCATATTGATAAGTTGAACCTTGAGAAATGGTTTACACTGGCCCCAAGAAGACAAGAGGACATGGGATGAAGGTGAGAAAAGGGAAGGTAAATAGACACATCAGATATAAGTATTTCAACAGAGACTGGTGAATGTTTGGCACAAACTGCCCTGGGAGGCAATTGAGGCTAATATTTTCAGTTATATTAAGAGGCAGTTGGACAGGCATTTGGCGAGAAAATCAACTGAGGGATACAGGTAGTTAAAAAAAAAAATTGTTTATGGGATGTGGGCATCGCTGGCAAGGCCAGCATTTATTGCCCATCCCTAATTGCCCTTGAGAAGGTGGTGGTGAGCCGGCTTCTTCACCACTGCAGTCCATGTGGTGAAGGTACTCCCACAGTGCTGTTAAGTAGGGAGTTCCTGGATTTTGACCCAGTGACGATGAAGGATTGGCGATATATTTCCATAGCTGGTGCTGAGGTCGATGCCGGGTGGTCCGTCCGGTTTCATTCTTATTATTGTGAACTATATATTTTGCTTATGAATTCTGAGGCTAACCAGATGGGCCAAAATGGTCTTTTCCAGTCCTGTGCATTCCTATGTAACTCCCCTTTAAATGAAGCATCATGTGATTTCCCACTCACTAATCAGCAAGCTGTCAATTCCAGGCATCATTTGCACCTGGAGTTCACCCACAATATATAACTTAGAGTGAACTCAGAAAGACTCAGATTATACACTCATGGACTCGGGTGGGTGGTATTCCGGCCATGCCCACATCCAACTATTCCAACACCTTAAATAAAATTAACCTAACTATGTTTAATCCTCATTCATACATGTGTCACCAAAAATAACATTTGAGTATATCTGGTATACCTTGATCCTCCAAAAATAAAACAATAAACAAATTCCGTATACCCCACATTACACCCCTGCCTCCAAATAACTTAGCTGACAAATGCTTCCTTGATCAAACCTTTCTTGATGTGTCTCAGTTCGTGCTGAATCAGAATATTTTCTGCAAAGCATTTTATTAAAAAATAATTTCATTTCTTTCCCCCTCACGCACATTGTGGTGAGAGATGCTCATGCCGAGGATTGGAACTTTCCCATTCAGTGTCAACATCAAACTTCCATGGCAGGTACACACACCGCAGCCAACTGCAGAGTGAAGCTGCATGTAATCTGTTCCAATGATGTGTCTTTGCTCCAAGCCAAAACTCAGAAAAACACTCCCCGCTGTACTAGTGTGACATTCCTATGCGAATGAGATTGTGAATTCCATTTAACAACATCTCTTCCAAAGGATAGCATCTCAAACAATACAGCATTCCTTCAATACTGAACCGGAATCATAGCCAAAATTATATACTCAAATCCTAGAATAAGACTTGAACCCACAACCTTCTGACTCAAGAGTATGACCATCAGAGCCAAAGTGACAGTTATGTATGTAAGACACCTAATGTGTTTGACATCACACTGTTATGTTGTGCTGTAGCTTCATTTTGTCTTTTTAACTAAGCTTTTCATTTAAGTAATTATCAATTGTGAATTTACGCACATGACTAAGCACCAAATTGCACATGAAAGAAAACAATTTACCTACATCCTTGTGTAATTTACCTTCAAATTATTTTGCCTGATTGGTTGCAATAACATATAAAGTTGTCTTTAGGTGATCACTGTCAGAATGAAGACTTTTCCTAATGAATTTATCCATTGAGGATGAAGTAAATCATTTCTGCAAAACTAATTAGGTAAAATCATTCTGCAAAACTAATCACAGAATCACAGAAACCCCACAGTGCAGATAGAGGCCATTTCGGCCCATCGAGCCTGCACCGACACATATCCCACCCGATCCCCGTAACCCCTACACCAACACATATCCCACCCCTATCCCCGTAACCCCACGTATTTAATCCCCCTAACACTAAGGGTCAATTTTTTATCATAGCCAATCAACCTAACCCGCACATCTTTGGACTGTGGGAGGAAACCGGAGCACCCGGAGGAAACCCACGCAAACACGGGGAGAATGTGCAAACTCCACACAGACAGTCGCCCGAGGCCGGATTCGAACCCGGGTCCCTGGCGCTGTGAGGCAACAGTGCTAACCACTATGCCACCGTGCTTGAGCCATTTCCTATAATGGCCTGTAAGTGCAAAAAACTAAGTCAAATGACAAAAAAGTACAACAAAAAGACATTTTAAAAACAAAAAGCTACGTTCATTTAAAATAAAACTCTAAAATAAAACGCAAAGAAGAAAATATTGCAGTGGGAGTAATTTATCGGATTTTTGAGCAGTTGCCATGGATTGGGTAATTCTGCAATGGACTGACAGTAGGGAAAGAACTGCTTTAAAATTGAACTAGAAATACTAACCAGAGGACATAATTATGAATGCATTTATAACATCTCTACAGGGCAGTTCTATCCCAAGTATTGTCAAATATTCTACTACAGCAGAATTGTGAAATTTGACAAAGTGTTCATTGACTGTCTTCTCAAATACCACCAAGCCTCAAACTCAGTCCTCTGCCTAAATATATATTCACAGAGTATTAAGCTTCACATCACACCCCATGCAATCTGGCTCCTACATCACATGTCTCCTGGCCTAACGTTGTGCATTATCAGGCTCTTAAGATGTTATGCCCTTACCTTAACTTTTGCTATTATTTACAAGTCTTTTGCGATAACCTTTGCAATAGTTTTCTAATAGAAAGAATAAAACTTGCATTTATGCAGTGTCTTATCTTTGCCAAAACCACTCATTACTCCAGGATCATCCTGGAGAGCAAAGATGACACCCAGCTTCTTTTGTCCACTACTAACAGTCTCCTTAAACTCTACTCTCCAGCCTCCTCCAACCACATCTCCAACAACAAGTCCTAGGAGCTCATGGACTTCTTTTACACTAAGATTACTGTCTAAATGGCGTCCCTTGACAACATCATCCCCAGACATTGGGTCAGCATCCCCAGACATTGGGTCAGCTTCCACATGCACGCTGATGAGAGCCAGCTCTACCTCTTCATCACCTCTCCTACCCCCTTCACTGCCTCTCTGTTGTCTGACTGCTTGTCTGATACCCAGTCTTGGATGGGCCACAATTTCCTCTAGTTAAACATTGAGAAGACTGAAGCCATCATCTTCAGCCCTCGCCACAAACTCTGTACGCTTGGCACCGATTAAATCCCCCTCCCTGGCCATTGTCTCGGGCTGAACCAGACCATTCACAATCTTGGCATCCTATTTCACTTCAAGCAACAGATTTGTGCAGCAACAAGATGCCAGGAGGAGGTAATTGTTGGCTTCTGACATGGCAGCTATCATTGATTCAATAGCTAGGTCAGCCTGAATGCTGCACTATCACAGGGCTTCTAAGACCTGGTTGGAACCATTTGGTCTATAATGACAGCTACCACTATTACCACTGAGCTTGTGCCAAGCATCAATGGGCTGCAAGTAATGGTCACAGATGTTGCTATCTCTCTAGATAATAGCACTGAGTCTGCTTCCTTAAGCTCCCCTCTGTTGTCTGCACATGGAGCCAATGCCCCTGCAAGAGAAAGATAGCTGGAAGCTTGTCCCTCTAGGACAGCTACCTCTCTGAGACGAGAGTCACTTCTGGCCTCTAAGGCTCATGGAGAACCTTGCTAGCTACCCACCGCTCAACCTCATCTCATTCAGGGAGTACCTCATTAAGTAGTAGACTAGGACTTCGAGTAAAGGGCAGATATGGTGTTAGGAAGTAGTTGTAGTTACGATGAATGGACTTTCTGGGACCTTTGGGTAAATGTTGTTATGGAAAGTAAATACTGCTTGAATACATAGGGGGTGATTTTGCCAGCCCTGGGGAGACGTGTATGGAGGCGGGACTGCCAGGAAAATGGCAGAATTTGGGGGTGGGTGCCCAACCCACCCCCAACCCGCCTCCGTGCCATCTTCCTAGGAGGTGGGTAGCTGTTCCGCGCCGGGTCCTGTCTCCTTGGAGGTAGTTAACAGGCAGAAAATAGGATTATCCCCTTTTTGCCCTCACAAATGCGGACTTCCAGAAGGCTTCGAAACCCGCCAGCTCAACGAGGCGAGTACTGGGTTTGCGGGGGTCGGGGGGGGGTGCAAAAGTGTGCTGTGAGGGTAAGTGATGGGTGCAAGAGTGGAGAGGTGAATATCTGAGGTAGTGGAAAGTGTTAGTAAAAGTCTAATTACCTTTGTTTCTACCTGCAGGCTTCAGTCGGTGAGAGTCTCGGACCTCCGTGTTGCAGATGAGAGATGGCCATTGCATTCTCCAATGCAACAACCATTTCATTTCTGTAAAAGAAAGAAGTTTGATGAGGTCTTGAATTCAAGACCTCATCAAACTACAGAGAATGTCACTGTTTGACAGCTTCATAGAGCTGTCAAACGATGACTATGAAACATCATACGTTGACGTTCTCTGCAACCAGCTTTCCCTTAATTGGCCTTCTAAGCTCGCTTAACAAGGTCAATCAAGGGAAAATAGTGTGGGCTGGCCACAAATCGATGGAGGTGGGACTAAAACCCGACAAACAGCAGTCCCGCCTCCAACACGCCCCCATTGGCAAAATCACCCCCATAGATTTCTGAATACATTTCCATGTATGCTCATTTTTTTGGGGAGTAGGATGATGGTTGGGAGCTTTGGGCATCTATCTTATGAAGGCAGAAGTCTTTGCCAGTGAGGAACTTTGCAAAGGTGTAAGGAGAGAGCAATCAGTTATGAAGTGCCTTTGTAGTATAAACCTTTATTCATTGAAAGCATCAGGCTACAAGTCCTCCTTTCTCTGGCTGCTGGCTGTCCTGATCTACATCCTCCCTTTCCTGTACGCCTTCCTCAGGCTGTTGAGATGGAGGTGCTTACCCCTCTCATCATCATCCTCTTCAGCTTCCAGAGCAGCATGCCTTTCCTCATTGCAATATTATGTAGTACACAGTAAGCTACAATAATTCTGGCGACTCTGACTGGCTCCATCAGATTTACCCAGACACCTCAAACAAGACTTGAGCATGCCAATAGTCTGACACTTCTTGCAGTAGCATAGGCTTCATTATATCTGTTTATCTCCATCTGTCTCTGGAAGCCATTGCCATGACTGCAGGGCATAGCTTTCATCACCAAGCAACCATCATGATACATGCCTTCGAGGCATGATAGCTGGTATGGTAGATTGTTGCATGATGAAAGCATCATGACAGCTTGCTAGGTATTGGACATTCCCATGTAGGGTAAGGTGGTTGGAATCGCACAATATCTGCACGTTAATAAAATGAAACCCTTTGCTGCTCATAAAATTGAAAGCGTTGTCATTTGGGGCTTTGACAGCCACATGCTTTCCATTAATTGATTCTTACATATGTAGGAAATGTGCCAGTTTGTCTGGTTCCATTGGGAAGGATATGAATTGGGAAGCCATCCTGATTACAACATCAGTGACCTTCTTGACAATGGTGAGTTGCTGACTAAGGTTACTGCCTGAAAAGAATCCAGTCACATAGAAATTCAAAGTAGTAGTGACCTTGACTGGTACAGACATTGCTGTTCTCCTGGTGGAGGTGGGCTGCAGGTCTTCAACCAGTAATTGACAAATATCCCCAAAAGCCTCTGAGAGGAAGCATACACTTCTGAATGTTTAAAATTCAGGAAAGTCTAAGTAAAAGCTTCTTGGTCTACTGAAAAGAAAAAGAAAGACTTACGTTTATATAGCGCCTTTCACGACCACCAGTCAGTTACAGTTTTAAGAAATGTTATCACATAAGGGATACAGTATCAAATTGATCTGGTTATTTCTTTAAAACAGAAATACTAAGGGGGAAATATTAGGTGGCGCCCCTTTTGGGGTGTTATCATTGTTGGGGTGTTAAGTTAGCGCCCGGTAAAAGTTAGCGCCCCTCCGCCAGAAATTCAGTAGTAGCGCCCCAAGAAGGAGGCGGAGCACTTCCAGTAGCGCTCCACCTCCTGCTTGGGGTGCTACTGCTGAAGTGCGCGGCGCTATGTGCAACATCACCATGCATGGCGGCACATAGCGCTGCATCATTGCAGGCCTCCTCCCCTTGATTAAAGGGGAGGGGCCTAGTGCTGCATGCACCGGAGCCCTGCTAGACCACTGGGGAGTGTGGTGCTGTGAAAACAGTCTGGCACTTGAGGAGTGCCAGGCTGAGCAATTGTGGCCGGCACCCCGAAAAAAAAGGGAAAGGGAGCAGGTGCTGGCAGTCAGCCAAAATAAAAATGGCTGCCCAACAACTGCCCCTTTAACTACCACTGCCACCATTGCAAATGTGCCCCCTGATCCTGTCGGACATATCGTCCGGCAATAGGTCAAGGGGCGCAAGGGAAGTTTGCAGCTGGGGCGCAAGTGGGGCACTGCACACGGTGATAACGTCATCGGCGGTGGTGCAGCACCGTGGGGTACTACTAGCTACCGCCGCCGCTAACCTCCTGCTGAATTTCGTGGGAGGCGTTAGCGGTGGCTCACCCGGGCGCTCGGGGATTTGTGCCCTGTTAGCGCGCCCCGGGGGTGCAAACAAGAGGCGCAAATTAACTCAATTTCCCCCCCTAAATAAGTAAGTGTCACAAGGATATTTAATTGAAGAAATAATTTTTGACTTGCTTTTAAATTGTGATTAGTAATACTAGTATGCTATATTATTTTAAATTGCAGCATTTACAGGAACATTTTTTGCTGTGTATGAAACCCAGATTGTATTTAACAAGTTAACTTATAAATACTTATTAATTTTCATTTACATATAAAACATGTCTGTTTAATTTAAGCAACAAACATAATTATGTAAAATGCAACATGGCATACCATGTTCTACTGAACCATATCGTATGAAAAGTTATTTGGGTAGCGATTTGGGCACAATTGGCAATCTGGGCACAAATTGCACTCAAAATTGTCCTAGTTTTCCGAAGGAAAGTTACGGTTCAAGTTTCTGCTCCAACTCATTTGCATAATCACAAACATAAAGGCCCAGAATTTGCAGTGGATAATCTCCTTTCAGCATCTTCTTTGAGCAACTCATCTTATTCCACCCCTCTCACCTCTCATTTAAAATTCTCATTCTCTGCCGCCCACCCAAGTACCATAAAATTTTATCACAGAGATAGCTTCACTGCTTTCCTCCCTCAGCCTCTGCACCGAGCAACTTCTCATCCTTGGTGATTTCAACCTCCATCTCAATTCATCATGCTCTCTCTTCTCTGAGTTCACTACTCTTCTATCCTCCCTTAATCTCTCCCTCCATGTAAACTCCCCAACCCATATTCTTGGCCACCCCCTCGACCTTGCCATTTCTTGTGACCTCGCTACCCCCATCATGTCAATCGCAGATAAGGCCATCTCTGATCACTTCCTTGTATCGCTCGCCACCCACACCCCCCTCCCCCCAACCCTAATTCCTCTGTATCTGCCCCTGGAAAAAACTCTCTCCCAACTTTCTTACAACTGCACTTACGAAATCCCAACTGTCCAGTCTTTGGCTCTCCATTTGCCACGACATTTCTGCAGCTACCGATCTGCTCAACCACATCCTCACCACCACCTTTGATGCCCTAATCCCGATTAAAACAATGACTCTCTCTCTCACCTTGGGTGATCCCCTGGTATGGCCCTCATCTTCGCTCCCTTAAGTCCAAGGGACACAGACTTGAATGGATATGGTGGACAACTGGTTTAGCCATTCACTGCCAGATCTGGCTGGACTACATAAAGCATTATCAGGTCCTGCTCTTGTCTGCCAAAACTGCTCACTATTCCAGGATTATTTTGGAATTCAAAGATAACCCCCCCCGCCCCACTTCTGTTCTCTACTGCTAACTGTCTTCTTAAATCCTTCTCCCCTGTCTCTTCCACCATCACCTCCAACAACAAGTGCGAGGAGCTCATGGACTTCTTTGTCTCGAAGATTGAGACCATCCAATCCACTGACTCTGCCACTTCCCTTTCTTTCCCTAGCCCACCAGGCCAAACTTCCCCATAGGTTCCCCCTTGCCCTAGCCCTGAACTCGTATATTTCTCCAGTTTCTTTCCGATCTCCCCTCATGTCCTCTCTGTGCTCATCTTGTCCATGAGACCCACTTCCTGCTCCCTCGACCCTATTCCCACCAAACTGCTGACCACCTAGCTTCCTTTTCTGGCTCCAATGTTAGCTGGTATTGTTAACGGTTCCCTCTACTCAGGTACTGCCCCTATCTCCTTCAAATCTGCCATCATCACCCCTCTCCTCAAAAAACAACCATTTCCCCCTCTGTCCTTGCAAACCACCATCCCATCTCCTACCTCCCTTTCCTCTCCAAAGTCCTTGAACGTGTTGTCACCTCGCAAATCCGTGCCTATCTTTCCCGGATGTCCATGTTTGAATCCATCCAATCAGGTTTCTGCCCTTGCCACAGTACCAAAACGGCTTTCATCAAAGTTACAAATGACATCCTTTGTGACTGCGACAAAGGTAAATTTTCCCTCCTCATCTTTCTTGACTTGTCTCCAGCCTTTGACATGGTTGACCACTCCATCCTCCTCCAAGGCTACTCCACCGTCGTCCAGCTGTGTGGGACTGCACTTGCCTGGTTCCATTCTTATCTATCTAATCATAGCCAGAGAATCACCTGCAATGGCTTCCCTTCCCGCTCCCGCATCGTTACCTCTGGTATCTTTGACCCACTTCTATTTCTCATCTACATGTTGCCCCCTCAGCGACATCATCCGAAAATACAGCCTCAGTTTCCAAATGTACACTGACGACACCCAGCTCTACATCAACACCACTTCTCTCGACCTCTCCACGGTCTCTAAATTGTCAGACTGCTTGTCCGACATCCAATACTGGATGAATAGCCACTGACTCCATCCCTCTCCCTAGCTTCTGTCTGAGGCTGAACCACACTGTTAGCAACCTTGGTGCCATATTTGACCCTGAAATGAGCTACTGACCACACATCTGCGGCATAACTAAGACCGCCTATTTCCACCTCCATGACATCGCCCGTCTCCACCTCTGCCTCAGCTCTTGTCCTGCTGAAACCCTCATCCATGCCTTTGTTACCTTAGACTTGACTGTTGTTGTAATGGCAAACTACTGTACCAGTGTTTGCCGTCATTATCCCTCTAAAACTGACCGCAACTTCAGGATTTAGTGCATGCATATCTAAACACGGAACTCCTGAAGTTGTGATCAGTCATTCACTGCTCCGACACTGGCTGCACTGTGGACCCACCCCGCACCTCCCTAGTCAGCAATCAATGTATTCAATGAAACTGATAAAAACTTGGAATTTTCTGCGGTAATATCGCTGTTAAATACCACATTAACGGCTAAGCCTTGTTGGTATAGATGTAACTGGGATCTTAACAGCGTAGTGACTGGTAAACAAACATTCTGGCCCTGAAAAACTAATATTTATATTTGTGAAATGTCAAATTTTTCCATTACGATAAAATTACAATTTAAAAAAAACTTTCAAAAATAATTAGTTTTTTTAGTTTGTTCATGATATTTCAGCTTCTACCTTATCCCCATATGAGAGTCCCAATCTTTATTTCGCTTTCTGTAATATTTTTAAAAAGTCTGGATAAAAGCAGCTTCTCATTTCCTGGTTTCCTGTCTGTGAGAATTCTGCAATATGATTGGTTACTTAGACAACTTGTTGATGCCACTGCAGTATCACCATAGGAATTCCCATTACAGAGCACTGAAATCAATTGAATGGCGAAAAAGGCAAATTCTCGCCACAGACATTGCGAGACCTCTGTCGGCAGCTTTCTTCGGGGCCAGTGGCGAGCGCCTTTGCTTCGCCGCTGATTGCAAATTACGGGCCAATATCTTCCATGAAACACAGCAATCAAGCAGCATTTTAGAATTCCTTGATGTATTTAAGAGCGGTAACCTGGTGCAGTTTAGTTAATACAGCTGAAAGTGGATTTATCACAAAGAATAAACATTTTTAATAGTGTCTCGTCCACCACCTGTGCATAACCCAATTTTAAATGACTGAAAATGACTTTAAAGTACTATACAGAACCATTTACTAGTTTGATTGGTGTATACAGTTTATTAGAAAATAGAATTTTTTTTTACTATTTCAAAACTGATAAAAGGTGCCTATTAGTGCTCTTGCGCCAAAAAAACCCAGCTTAATTTTAAGCCTCCTTGTAGTTCAGCAAACGGGCACAATTAGCGTAAACTCGGCATTGTGATTCATTTGATCTGGGGGCATGGCCAGGTTTGTGGGCGGGGCTGGCTTCCAGTGCGATGTTTTTTAAATCTGTATAAAAAGATCACGGAAACTCGATTTGCACTAGCCATAACTTGCGTTAGAAAATCCTCAATCTTTTGTGTTGGTTTAGCCGATTTCGGGCGAATTGCGCTCGGGCGAATTGCGCTCTAGCGCAACCTAGCGGAAACTCTACCCTAATAAATTTAAAAGTCTAACAATATATAAAATTTAATCTCTCCAATTTTGCTTAAAAAACTGCTCAATTCCTTGACTTGATACTGGTGTTTATATTACAAGTACACTTGGATCAATGCAAATAAGTTACACAAATACAAATACAAAGCAGCTCAGTAATAAGCTAGATTATCTGGCCCCATCCTAGTAGTTTTCTGGTGGATCTGTGGTGGACAGGGCCAGAATTGTGCTTGGAGATGCACTCTGCAATGTTACCACCTCCCCCTTTTGCAGAGAGCAGGCCTGGTGACATAAAATGTGCCTGCCCATACAATGAGGAAATCAATAGCTGTGCCCCATCTGTATTGAATCAAGATGGATTGCACCATCTCTCACTCTACTGCATTCTTTTCCAGTAACTCTAAACTATGTAACTCCTTACCTCATTCAGTCTCCCCGTTCTTTTGCGATATATAGTTTATCTTTCCTTCTGCAATCTGCAGGCACTTAAAACCTATGTTTGTCATCACCTCATCACGAGTTCTTGATTGACCTTTTTGTCTTCCCTACCCTTTTCTACCATGGTGGTACCCTTCACTAGGGACCATTGGGTCTATATCTAGGTTTCTCAATTAAAAAAAAAGTATTGCTGCTTCTGCTCCTGCTACTGTATCCTAGCAGGTCTGTGATTGAAAAAGATAAGAACATAACAAAATGTGAAAATTGAAAAGGGCAATGGGTCTACGAAGCCTACTTCTTCCACAGATGATGTACAATCTTCTTTATCAGGGACTCTAACCAGAACATTTAATCTCTGGAGGAAAGGTCTGCAAAGTAAGTGCCTCCCTTTCCCCAGAGGTAAATCCAACACAACTCCAGAATATATATGAAACCTTATGTCCTACATTATACAATCCTAGATCAGTTGCCCTCCTCATAATGACACCTCCATGGCTCCAGCAGTTAAAAAACCATCATATTCTATGCAGCATTCAATTATCTCTATCACACTTATCTTTATAACCCTCAAACCTATTCCTAACCCAATATTCATTCAGTTCTTTTTTAAAGGTGTTAATCAACACAGCATTAGCTGTCTTATCTGTAAGTCTATTTCACATATCCACTACTCTGCACAAAAAAAATCCTTTCAATTTCAAGTCTTGCCTGAGGCTTGTTAATTTTATACTTAAATCCTTGTCACAAAGCTAGTTAAAATTTCTAACCTCCATGCCTTTCACCACTTTGATTATTTGAAAAAATGAATTCAATTTAAAGTGATTTTTTGCAGGAGTGCATTCTTACTAGTATAGTCATTCCTGCTCCTTTTGCAGATTCCAATTCTCAGCACGATAGTAAAACTTGTGTTTTGAAATAAATTAGTTGTTTAAGCTAGCTCTGTAACAACACTGAGCTGCAATGGGTGCTGGTAAGGTCATAGTCTCCTGAAGGTACAGTGGGAAATCTGGAGAACCCCAGTGGAAATTCTTCCTGGAAATCTTTCATTGAAATATGATTAAAGAGCAAGACCCATCATCTGTATTCCCTATTAATAAAAAAAAGTTGCTAAGAATTGCACATAATATTAACTGACTTTAGTTGTGTTGTGTTTCTCTTTATCTATTTCTGTTTATTTTTTTGGATCTGCTGTTCATACACTGAAAGCTGATGACTTCATCAGGGAACTGGAGGAGGTATTGAGCATGACAGTCTGAGAAGCTGAGGTAACATAATGAGAGACAGCCATCAACCCAGTGTCTTTAGTTTCAACAGCATTCAATGTTTAAATGAAAATTCTCAAAAATAATATAAATTTATTTAAAAAATTGATATGAATAATTAAAGGTGAACTTGACACAGTGGGTTAGCACACTGCCCTTTCATATCTAAGACCTGGGCTAGATTTTGTCTCTCCGATAGCTCTAGGGATCCTAAAATGATATGAAGTTGTGGCTTGGCTCTAAAACAGAAAAAGGCACTAATTGGCAAAAAAAAAGTTTAAAAAATCGGTGTGGTTGGGGGTGGGAGGTGGATGGAGTTAGGGAAAAGGTTAAACGGAGAAGATATTTTTTTGGTTGCCATATGTTATGACATTGTTAAAATAATGGAAAGATTTCCTCAGATTTTTTTTGGATCTGCTGTTCGTGCACTGAAAGCTGATGACTTCATCGGGGAACTGGAGGAGGTATTGAGCATAACAGTCTGAGAAGCTGGGGTAACATAATGAGAGACAGCCATCAACCCAGTTTCTACTGAGATTGTAAATGCATCCTTTTATACTACTTTTATAAATTTGTTTAAAGTAGCAAACAAAGGAAATGTTCTTGGTATGTTTGCTCACTATGCTTTCAATTTTGACAACATATAGCGATCAGAAGAAATTTCCCAGCTTTACTCAGCAGCTGGAGTTACCCGACAAGGGGTACTTGATGTAGACACTAGGGGGTAGATCTTGATTTTGTGCGATAGTGCAAAATGGGTGACAGCATTGTCATGAGTAGAGTAGCACAACTGTTAAGTCTGTGTGTTCTAGTTGTATTTAAGATTAATTACTGACACAGACTACAAGAATAACGTTTCAACAGGTCTTTACTAGTTGGAGGTCAGGGCTATACTAACAGCAATATCACTACACAGTACTTATATACCAGTGGTCACCACCGGTATTACGTATACAGCAGCCAGAGAAAGTAGTACATCTCTTAAGGTGGAACAGGTTACATACACCACAACAACCACAGGTGATTAGCACTCTTACCAGCTGCAGTTCTACACAATCATACAACCATGCACAAGTGACAATAGGTACTGCCTCTAGTATGATGCTGGTCGATCAAGGTTAGTTTCAGTGTCAGACTCAATGGAGGACTGCACAGAAAAGGAGCCAACACTTATGTAGTGGACATTCTGATCCTCAGCAGTTGGCAAGGCAGCCATCCAAGGGTGATACTCCTTCAACTACAGAAGCACAAAGTAGCGGAATACACCAAGAAAAATCACATAGAAATTCACAATAAACAAGGGAGAAATTCACCTGCAATATACATTAAACAGTAACACAGCATGCACTAAAAACTACAATATAATGCACTTTTCCTATCCCTTGTGGTTTGTCATTTTAATTTTCAAAAAAAAATGGCAGTTGTCCAAATATACTTTTCGCTTTAAAAAATTAAGCAGCAAACAGCAGTTCTCTGATTCTAAATATGTCCAGTAGGAGATAATAGTTTTCAAATGCATATCTCACTAGAAGAGCTGAGGGTTTTTGACCATTTTTCCACAGAAAAGATCTGGAAAATAACATTTATTTTTAAATGTTGGGTTTTTAACCATATGTGGTTAAAATAGTAGTGAGCTAAGCTATGATGTAGTTCCCCCATAGCCTGTAAATAGTAAGAAATTGATCAGACTGTCTCAGCAGTCGATAAACATCTTACACCCATTGAGCTGGGATATTTCTGGTTCCTTCTGGCTGTCAGCACAGAGTGATAAAAGACAGAAACACAGGCAATCAGTCAGGTCTTCAAACAGAAAGCTATGAGGACAAGCTTGGATGTTTAGCATGCAGAAGGGTAGATAGCAGTTATGGTGGTGAACTTTTGTGGAGTTTCTCTCATTTGATGCCATAAATTTGATGGAAGAGCTGTGGAATACCCGGAAAAGCAGTGCAATCAACATTTATGCCATTTTTCCAGGGATTCCCTGGCTCTTCCACCAAAGCTATGGCAGATGAGCAGGAGGACCCGTGAGGAAATTCACCCTTATTTTGTTTAAGTCAAGTGACACAAGTACAAATTCATTATTTTGTTTTATTATATGAAGAGAATTTATACTGATTGAACTAAGTGACCCTGATCATAGCTGTTGCTCTGTATGTTCACTCACTGTGAAATAAAGTAGCTTGGTGATTCATGTCTGATCTCTTCTCACCAAATATATTCTTGGTTGCCTTCAAAGAGCTTTAAGAAGTACACATGAAAGGAATGAGTGATCACAACTGGATATTATTGTTACACCTCTGGATTATACGATCAAGTAGTTAAATATTGGGCAGTACAGGCACACCTCTAAACATTAAACACATAGACGACTTATGGAAACGATTAGCACCATTGTATCTAAGAGAATACCTAAGGCAAGACCCTAAACTTCTAACAGAGACCTTCATGCATCTGTGTGTCTTTGCCTGCAGTGACTGCTGCTGTTGAGTGCTGCACATCATTCTGCTCTTCCATGACTTGCAGCGTCTACTCAGTCAAGTTTATCATGAGACTTCTATCCATAGAAATATTGTGCATGTATGTAACATACTACGATGATTTTGCACACTTTCTATGGGACTTTTCCTGAACACTTAAACCATATAAAATGTTGATTCATTCCATAAATGAAGGCTCAGGTTCACCCATATGGCTTTTATCTTCTTTCTGCTCAGGTACAGAGGTTGTGTAGATTTGTTATTAGCTATTGCTGTACAGCATTACTTACATTTCTAGGGAACCAGCTATTCATCCTTCTTCTTCAAAGAGCCCTGTCATATTTGCTTGCCTCAGAATAAAAGCATTACACAGTAGAAGCTGTGCATTGCGCTGTATTATTTTCTTGTTGAGGTGATAGGGCACAGGCACACTTTAATTGATTAATGATAATTCTTGTCAGGTATGCCACGGGTTGATGTTGGGTGCACAAATAGCTTGGGAAAGCCATCAATTTAGAATAACTTCTGCTGTGACTGCTGGTTGCTGATGAGATCTATGTAGGTGGTTGCGTAACTGAACAGGGCTTTTTTAGACAGCTTGTCCGACATCCAGTTCTGGGTGAGCAGAAATTCTCTCCAATTAAATATTGGGAAGACCAAAGCCATTGCCTTTGGGCCCCACCACAAACTCTGTTCCCTAGCCACCAACTCCATCCCTCTCCCTAGCATCTGTCTAAGGCTGAACCAGACTGTTTGCAACCTTGGTGTCATATTTGACCCTGAAATGAGCTTCCAACCACATATCTGAGGCATAACTAAGACCATCTATTTCCATCTCCGTAACATCGCCCGTCTCCACCCCTGCCTCAGCTCATTTGCTGCTGAAACCCTCATCCATGCCTTTGTTACCTCTAGACTTGACTATTCCAACGCACTCCCGGCTGGCCTCCCACACTCTACCCTATGTAAACTTGAGGTCATCCAAACTCGGCTGCCAGTGTCCTAACTCGCAACAAGTCTCATTCACCCATCACTCCTGAGCTGGCTGACATACATTGGCTCCCGGTTAAGCAACGCCTCGATTTCAAAATTCTCATCCTTGTTTTCAAATCACTCCATGGCCTCGCCCCTTCCTATCTCTGTAATCTCCTTCAGCCCCACAACCACCCTGAGATATTTGCGCTCCTCAGATTCTGCCCTCTTGAGCACCCCTGATTATAATCGCTCAACCATTGGTGGCCGTGCCTTCAGCTGCCTAGGCCCTAAGCTCTGGAACTCCCTCCCTAAACCTCTCCACCTCGCTACCTCTCTTTCCTCCTTTAAGACGCTCCTTAAAACCTACCTCTTTGACCAAACTTTTGGTCATCTGCCCTAATTTCTTATGTGGCTCTGTGTCAATTATTATTTTCTTATAACACTCCTGTGAAGCGCCTTGGGATGTTTTACTATGTTAAAGGTGCTATATAAATACAAGTTGCTGTTTTTGTTGTTTTAGTGACATCCTTAATGGAGCACTGATCAGAATATGGGCTGACATTTGATGTCCTTTATGCTTGGAAGAATTCTGTGGCATAAAAGTTGATGTAATAGTGATGTTCACTACTACTAACAGTGCAGTAAAGATGTTGGCCCAGAAATTCGGGTCGGGGGCTTCCCGCGGGTGTAAGCCCCCGACCTGCACTTACCTTGTGCGCCGGCCGTTGAGCTGTGGGCCCCCGTGGAATTCCGATCCTGGGCCTGCTCCAACTGCCGGCATGCAGTGCTTGCGTATCCCAGGGGCACAGTTAGTTCGATGCATCCCCTGGGATCACGTGGGTCATGAAGAGCCAATCGGAGCAGGGAATGCTTCATTCATAAGTTTGACAGGAAGGGCTGTCAAAACTTATAAATACTACGGGCCCCAAAACATCACTAAATCTTCAAATAAATTTTAAGAAAACATCACATTTTTAAAATAAACTATAAATTACATGAAATAACTATTTTAAACAATAATTTAAATTAAACATTTAAAAATTTTTTTTCCAATGGGGCTAAAAATAAACTTACCTTGCTTTAAAGTATTTAAAAATAATAAACCTGTGGAAAAAATGTTTTAATTTTAATTAATTCACCACTTACCTTGTAAAAAGCAGGCCTTGCAACTGCTTTTTATATGTGTAACTTCTGGAGACTTACTCTCCCGGGAAAACCTGCAAAAAAAGCATAAGTTCGATGTGCACGCGCAGCCTCTCCTGCGCACGCGTTCGAACTCTGAACCCCTTCTTTCAGGGGAACGGAAGTGTTGGTTTCCCGCGCATGCGCAGTGCATGCAGGAAACCGGCACTTCCATTGGGCCTACGGGTGAGTACCCCGTGCGTACTCACCCGTGGAGACCCGAAGTTCTGGGCCATTGTCTGTCCCTGCATCTCCTTGTGGTCTAAATGGCAAACCTCCAGCACAGCATCCATACAAATATAGAAGAGGAGTAGACCATTCAGCCTTCAAGCCTGTTCTGGTACTCAATCAGATCATGACAACTCTGTACCATACCTCTATGTGCCTACCTTTGATCCATATTCCTTGATACTTTTGCCTAACAAAAGTCTATCAATCTTAGTCTTGAACATTTCAATTGACCCAGCATCCACAGACTTTTGGGGGAAGAGAGTTCTAGATTTCCACCACCTATTGTGTGAAAACATGCTTCCTGATTTTACTCGTAAATGGTCTAGCTGCAATTTTAAGATTATGCCCCCTTGTTTAGGATTCCCTTCCCAGATGAAATTCTTTCTCTGTATCTATCCTATCAAATCCTTTTATCATTTTATAATCACCTCAATTAGTTCACTCCCTCAACTGTCTAAACTCAGGGGCATACAATCCAAGTTTATACAACCTGCTCTCATAACTTAGCCCTCTAAGCTCCAATATCATTCTGGTGAATCTGTGCTGCATCCCTTCCAAGACCAATATATTCTTACAATACAATACTTTCATTTTATATTAGTATTTATAGTTAATTTTAAAAAAGTAGGACAATTTGGGAAGCATAGAAGTAGACCGAATTTAATAGCGTTGAGGGGGCGGGTTTGGAGGCGGATCCGCTGTCAAAATAGCAAAGATTGACCGGGTAGGAAACCCGCTGTCAACCCGCCTCCACGCAAGACTCCCGAATGTCAGGTCTGTCAGTGGTGAACTGACATGACACCAAGCGGTGGGGAATATAATTCAGCTACTTAAGTGGCTTGTTAAGAGCCAATTTATGAGTATTTTGAGGTTTACTTTTAATTCTAATTTCTCCCCCACGGGTTACCGGCTGTTCGAGAAGCACGCCAGCTCAACCTGGCGTGTTTTGAGTCTGCTCTGATGTTTGTGAAAAGCTGACAGCTGCAGAATTGGTGTAAAGGATGCCATGTTGCAGATGGTGAGTTTCACAGTGCAGAAAAAGTTGGTTACTGCATTGTTAATACATATAGAGATTTCTTTAGCTTACAAGTTTTTAGATCCAACTGTATTTCCAGTGCCACCTCATTGGGAGAACCTCTCTCACCATTGACAGATCGCTTCTGTCATTTCACCTGCAGCTGCCATCTATTGCAGCAACATCAGAGCCAATGAAACAAACAGACCTTGGTCCTCCAAATCCTTCCATGATCAGCCCCAACACCAACATCACCAGGCACACCAACATCATCACCAACCTCATAACCAACCTTCGCCGCCATCACCTGATGCTGCACTGGACACAGGGCACCAGCCCCTGACAAAATTGCTGCCTGGGATGCCAGCGATGGCATCACCTTGGCCAGATTTTCTTCACTTGACGCTGTAAACCCTGGTTGCCACATGATGCGCCAGGTTGACACCATCCCACACCAGCACTGTGAAGCATCCCTTTAATGTCCAAGCCACCCCATGCACACTCATCACTATAGTGGGGTTGGTGGCGGGGGGGAGTTATGACTGAACAATCACTGGAACTCAGTAAGACACTTCTCAAGGTGCGCTCAGATCTGTCCAATAAAGGGCACTTTTTGAAAGAGATTTCACTTTATGACAACACATTACCAGAAACTTCAAATGGACATTGGCTAAACCTTTCAAGTGCCTACCCTTGTATGTTGTTAGTTTGTATGCTTGAGGGTGAGTGTGAGGGGTGGCTAGTAAGATGGGGAAGTGAAAGAGAGGGTTGGGTGGAGGTGCAAGATAGGTTGGTGTCCTGGGGAGGTCTCTTCTGCCCTTGGAAGGGAAGAGAACCTCCCTGCATGCTGTGACTCGTAGAGAGAGGGTTCAAGCACAGGAACAAGGATGTCTTGCTGCAGTTGTACAGGGCCTTGGTGAGACCACACCTTGAGTATTATGTGCAGTTTTGGTCACCTTATCTGAGGAAGGATGTTCTTGCCATGGAGGGAGTGCAGCGAAGATTCACCAGACTGATACCTGGGATGGCAGGAATGACGTACGAGGAGAGATTGGGTCGATTGGGATTATGCTCGCTGGAGTTTAGAAGAATGAGAGGGGATCTCATTGAAACTTATAAAATTCTAACAGGACTAGACAGACTAGATGCAGGAAGGATGTTCCCAATGGCCGGGGAGTCCAGAACCAGGGGTCACAGTCTAAGGATAAGGGGTAAGCCATTTAGGACAGAGATTAGGAGGAATTTCTTCACCCAGAGAGTGGTGAACCTGTGGAATTCTCTACCACAGAAGGCAGTTGAGGCCAATTCATTAAATATATTCAAGAAGGAGTTAGATATGTTTCTTAAGGCTAAAGGGATCAAGGGATATGGGGAGAAGGCAGGGACAGGGTACTGAATTAGGATGATCAGCCATGATCTCATTGAATGGTGGAGCAGGCTCGAGGGGCCAAATGGCCTACTCCTGCTCCTATAATCTATGTTTCTTTGTAAGGGGCGCTTCTTTTAACTGGTTTAAGGTAATTCACCTGGTCTGCAGCCTTGCTGCTGCACTGTAAACCAATTTCCAATAAACCAATTTTCAAACAGCGGTTTCGAATCGCTACCCCACCTTCCAGTTCTGACTGCAGGACTTATAATTAATGATATTAAAAATGGACACGTGGTTTGGATGAGAGAAAAATCAAGTTTTATTAACTAAAAGAAACTATAATCAAATATCAAACTATACCACATGAACACAGTAATTACAGTAAAATTGCTTAAATGGGGGAATGCAGACAGTAAAACGAGGGGTAAGTGACTACAATGTTAATTAAACAATCTTAGCAATATCCCCTTGATTACCATCCCCTAACTCCTTACTAGGTTGCTTTGCTGAGGAGTCAGAAACTCTGCTCACCTGTGGTCCAGCGAAGTGAGAGAGAGAGAAAGAGAGAGAGACTCACCTGTGGTCCCAGAAGTAAAGAGAGCGATAGCTTCTCAGGAGTTATCATATATACCTGGTGAACCCCCCCCCCCAACCCCTGCTGTTTGCCTGCCTGGAAAATTCGCACCCAAAAAGTTCCAATTCACAAGAGAAAAGCTGTGATTGGCTAACTCAAAGTGGTTGGACTGGGTTAGTGTGTCTGCACTGTGGGGCTGAAATGTTCCCGCCCACATCCGGAGCTCACCTGGGCTAAAAAAAAAAGAGAATGCAAAAGCCCTATTGTCCAGAATGATGGGTGATTTAAACACATTCAATGCTTAAACTGTTGCCTTTCAAAAGTCCATTTCAGGGTTTCAGTCTCTCATTGTCTGTGAGAGAGCTCTGAATGGCTGTGTAAACATAGCCGATTGTTTTGCGGTTTTCTCTCAAGTGGGTAATTGCTTAAGTCAATAAACAACTTCAAGTGCTTCGAAGGGAACCTCCCTTTGATTGGCAGGTCTGACTCACAGCCCCTGTATCCTCCCACTTTTTCACACAGACAACTCGCTGCGTGCTGTTTTGCTGCTTTGTCCTTTTGGCCAAGCTTTCTCTGACCATTTTAAAACCTATTGTGATTGCTCAAACTCCAGGAAACAATTTTATTACGAAAAGCACTGTCTTAAGGTGTGTGAATATTGTCCACAGAGCTCTACGACTCCAGTGTTGTCCAGGTTCTGTCCATCTCAGAGCAGTTTTTTGCGGTTCTCGGCACATTTTAAATCACTGTAGACCAGTCACATCACCCAATTCTTCGTCACGATGTGGACCAATATTTTCAATCTTCAGGGAAATGGGGGAAATTTTGCAACCCCTACATTCCCCCCTTTTGATACTCCCAACTTGCTTGTAGTATCAACTCGAAGGAGTGAGCAAAATTTTCATACCCCCTCACAAACAACCATCCCCTGTATTTACCTAACAGCTATCTGCCACTGATCCCCTGAACCGTCCTTTCCCCTAAAATTTGAGAAAAACCGTGGTACGGTAGGCATCTTACAGATACATCAGTTTTCAATAAGGGGTCTCATACCCCTACACGCTTGTAAAATTATACAATGTAATCCAAATTTACAAACACATTTTACATTATAACTTATTACAAAATGTTGCAATCTTAGTTACACAATGTAATCAAAAAATGACCCCAAGCACGGAGAGGGTCCTATGCCTCTGCTCAACTTGGAGTTGTCACAAAATTATCCCAAGCACGGAGAGGATCCTACGCCTCTGCTCAACTTGGGGCTGTAACACAAAATACAAAAAAACTTGAACATTTGAAACAACATGCTTAAACAAACCCCGACCATCATGTGCCAATGATGGGTCGCAAAATTCAAGTGGGTATTGCTCCTCCCACCCGGGCAGTAAATGTACCTTCCACCCCCCTTTGATTGTCTTAAACTTTAGAACAGGCTGAATGGATTTACTGACCAGCCTGCTCCGCCAGCCCGAACCGTTCCCTTGTCCCTTTATGGAGGCGGGGTACCCCTCATGTTTAAAGTTACCTTGGCACAGACCGAGAATGGGGAATATGGGATCGCGACTCCCAGTCCCTCCCCCTCCCATCTTCCCTCGACTGGCTGCAGAAAATGATGGGTGCCTGTGTGGCGGCTCTCCCTGGTCCCACACAAACTTGGATCCCAGATCCGGCCACCCACTCTTCCTTCCCAGCCACACTTACCCTCTAACCTAGCCCGTGGGCCCCGGGTGAGTTCTTCCCTCCATCGAACGCACCCACGCAACTCTTGGGTCTCCCCCTCCCTTTGCAATCCTTCCCGGGCCATCACCACCCACCCCCGGGGAACGCGTCCCTATCTAACAAGGCGCCCGCGCTTCCCCATCATGACTCCTCAACAGCGAGGTCTCCCGCAAGTGAACTTCGGTCAGGATAGTGTGAGGGTGCCGCTCAGTTCCTTCAGTAACCCCTAGATGGCACCTTCACTTGTTTGTTTCCCTTTGTTAATTGTTACTTGTTTCTCCTTTTTATCACTTAACTGCCTTTTATCAGGTTTATTGGTTTCACCTGTTTTTGCTTGTATTTAAGTTCTGTGGTTTCTTCCCTCTGGGCTCAGTCCTGACAAGGGAGTTAGCCTTGACTAGGTGCTCTGTCTCGACAAGCTTGTTGCCCTGTGGTAGCTTGCCTTGACAAGCCGGTTGCCTTAGTGGTTGCTTGTCTTGAGCTCTTATGTCTATAACTGTTTATCTGTGTTATGTTTCTGCTTGTATTTAAGCTCTGTGGTTCTTCCCTTTGTTCTCGGTCTTGACAAGGCGCTTACAAGTTGCTCAGTCTTGATAAGGTGCTCAGTTTGGACAAGCTGGTTGCCCTGCGGTAGCTTGTCTTGAGTTCCTGTCTTGACTAGCCGTTTGCCTATGTGGTAGCTTGTCTTGAGCTCCTATGTTTGTACTGTTTACCTGTGTGATTCTAGTAAAGTACCTTTATTTAAGACTGCATACCTGCTTCTCGCCTCGTCTGTCAGCACTTGGGTCCAGAACCTACCTCTCCCGGACAGCACGGCCCCGTATCTACACGGCTCCGTGACACCAACCCTGACAGTAGGACTGAGCCAGTATGGACCTAGCAGCGATGGAGGAATTTCGTTCTATTCTCGTCCATTAAGGTGCTTTTCTCGCCCTTCCTGCGTCCCTTCGGAATATAATCCATTGAGCGTGCTAACTCTGGAAAACGATGGCTCCGTCGCTTACAAAGATTATGATCATATGATCGACACGACATGTACCTGCCGCTAGTGGATGAGGAGGATGATTTTGTCTTGAGATTTCTGAACATCTGCAGTTCGTGATCAGTCGGAATGGGAAATATCATTGCTTGAAAAGCCAAGAAAATACGCTATGTGTACTAATACAGACTTTTTCATTTTTGACTTCTAGTTCTAAATGCCCAGGAGGGTGTGTGGCTGGCTACTGTTGTACACGTGTGACTGTGACTTCGGATTTATCAAGTTTGAGCCTTTTAAGTCTTTTCCCCCCTTGGGTATCCATACCACTATAATATAGAAGTGTGGATAATTTAAGCATATGCTCTATTTTCAGTTAAATGATTATCCTGTGTCTTATGTCTTTATAATGAAACGTGGGCCATTTTATAATTGTCTGTTTCTGGTTATGTGCTTTATGGTTTGTTTTGAGCAATGTTTTGCTGCTTGTTTGCTCTCATGTTGCTGGTTACCCAAATTGCAGGAGGTGTATTGGTCATTTCACCACTGCTCTTGGGCAGCAAGCTTTCTGGGTTTTTTTGTTTTGCTAAATGACTCCTTTTTTGGCCGTACAGGCATGGAGTTTTGTACACCAGGACCACGAGTACTGCCTTATCAGTCCTTTGGTTCTTGCTTCCAGATCTCTCCCTCCCCCCCGCCCTGCATGATTGAAGGTCAGCAAGCCTACACTGTTCGTCGCCTCCTTGATAGTCGCTGGGTTGGGAGTAGCATTCTATACCTGGTTGACTGGGAGGGTTATGGTCCTGAAGAGCGTTCCTGGGTTTCGGCCCGGGACATTTTGGATCCTGAACTCATCAGGGATTTTCGCCGTCGCTACCCTGATCGTCCAGGAGGAACTACAGGAGCCGTTCCTTGGGGAGGGGGTCTTGTGAGGGTGCCGGTCAGTTCCTTCAGTAACCCCTAGATGGCACCTTTACTTGTTTGTTTCCCTTTGTTAATTGTTACTTGTTTCTCCTGTTTATTACTTAACTGCCTTTTATCAGGTTTATTGGTTTCACCTGTTTTTGCTTGTATTTAAGTTCTGTGGTTTCTTCCCTCTGGGCTCAGTCCTGACAAGGGAGTTAGTCTTGACTAGGTGCTCTGTCTCGACAAGCTTGTTGCCCTGTGGTAGCTTGCCTTGACAAGCCGGTTGCCTTAGTGGTTGCTTGTCTTGAGCTCCTATGTCTATAACTGTTTATCTGTGTTATGTTTCTGCTTGTATTTAAGTTCTGTGGTTCTTCCCTTTGTTCTCGGTCTTGACAAGGTGCTGACAAGTTGCTCAGTCTTGATAAGGTGCTCAGTTTGGACAAGCCAGTTGCCCTGTGGTAGCTTGTCTTGAGCTCAGTTTTGACAAGCCGGTTGCCTCACGGTAGCTTGTCTTGAGTTCCTGCCTTGACTAGCCATTTGCCTATGTGGTAGCTTGTCTTGAGCTCCTATGTTTGTACTGTTTACCTGTGTGATTCTAGTAAAGTACCTTTATTTAAGACTGCATACCTGCTTCTCGCCTCGTCTGTCTGCACTTGGGTCCAGAACCTACCTCGCCCGGACAGCACGGCCCCGTATCTACACGGCCCCGTGACACCAACCCTGACAGATAGTGCTGGGTTGGGTGCCGTGCCCCACCCAGCTGGGGCCATCTCATCCGCGTCGGAGGAGTAGGCAAGTTCTTCCGGACCCTGTCCGGTTTCTCCCGAAGGCCGCTGCAGGTTTTCCCTCTGGAACCGACCGGTGGCGAGGTGATCCCCAACATTCCGTATCCATATCTTCATTCGATGCCCGGCTCGGGCTGGGCGAACAAGGCTGCTTCATTTTCCAATCTCCTGCAAAAACTTAAAAGGACATGCAGCCAGGTCTCACTGACCTGCTGCCTTAGGTAGAGATATGGTTGGGTCCCTCGACCTCAGACCAAAATACAAACATTTGGCACACATGTAAACTTAAACTCTTTAAACTTAAACTTAAAACTAGTTATATCAACAAAACTTAAAATACACCTTAAAAGCACGCTATATGCACACCATAGCTATAATACAGATGCCGCCCGTCTCCGGACGGCCAGGCTAATCTCTGGCGCTGTCGCAGATTGCTGCTGGCTGCAGCGAAGCTGGATTGCCTCCTGTCTCTGGTCCCCCGCAGCTTATGGCTGTTGAGTGGGGACCCCTGTTCTTTGGCTTCTCCCTGGCTCGGGAGACTGCCTTACTCCACTGTAAAATGGGTGACCACCTTTTCTCGGGCTTGCAGACCCACTGAGACCTTCTGAGGGGCGTCTCTGTGGGGGAAACTTTGGCTGGCGGACCCTGAGCCAGGGTCGCAGCCCTAGCTGGCTGGGAACCTTCTCCTCCATGTCCAAAACCTGTTACCAGCTCCCCTGCAAGAGGAATTGCGATCCCTGCCCCCCCAGGGTCCCACATCATGGGGGGAACCATTCTAGAGGCTGGCTGGGAAGCTAGTCCCTTTAAACAGGCGACTGCGCCTGCGCGAATCTCCTCCCCTGAGCCCCTCGGCAGAGGCTGTGAAGCCTCTGTATTCAAGCAGGCGATTGCGCCTGCGCAAACCTCCTGGAAAAGAGCCGCGCTGGTCCCGCCGGCAACTGCGCTTGCGCAAACCTCCTTTCCTGAGTTCCCCGGCAGAGGCTGTGAAACCTCTGTATTCAAGCAGGCGGCCGCACCTGCGCAAACCTCCTCCCCCTTGTCCCACGGCAGAGGCTGTGAAGCCTCTGGCTTCAAACAGGCGATTGTGCCTGCGCGGGAAAACAGAACAGGGGCCGCTGGGGTCCCGCAGGCAACCGCGCCTGCACGAACAATTTCTTTAAAGGGCTGGGGAACTGCTACACTAGCGCACGCAACCGCGCCTGCGCGTTCGGTCTCTTTAAAGACGGTTGGAAGAACCGCTGGGTCTTCCAAGCAGCCTTCTGTGCCTGCGCGTTTATTCTGGGAAGCGGGGATCTTTAAACGGCCGACTGCGCTTGCGCGCTCGGCCTCGCAGAGGAAAGAAGTCGCTGGGGGTTCCGGGTTCGCGACTGTGCCTGCGCGAACCTCCTGTTGGCAAAACTCTCCCCTCAGGCGCGCGACCGCGCCTGCGTGGGAAAACTGAGTAAGGGCCTCTCGGAGTTCCGGGTCCGCGACTGCGCGAACCCGGTGTTGGGGAACCTTTTCCCTCAGGCGCTCTACTGCGCCTGTGCGAGAAGAGTAAAGAAAATCCACTGGGGGTATGGGCTGGGGAACCGCGTCTGCGCGAGTAGTTTCTGTGAATGGATGGGCAGCAGCCTGCTGATTTCTAATCCCAGGCTGCTGTTTCTCCATTTCTGAGCCACCAACTTGCTCAAATTCAAACTTTGGGCAAAACTAGTGTCCCACTGGGGTAGGGAAGTGTCCCACTTTGTGGGCTGGACAACTTTTCCCTGGGAACAAGCCACAGCGCCTGTTATTACCTTCAGTGAACTCGAACTTGTCTGGTGGGCAAACTCATGTTCTCTTATCCGGGTGGCTTTAAATGGGGAATTTTGGACTTGGACCTGCCTTTGGTCTGGGGCCAAAACTATCCCCGTGTGCCTCCCTTGTCCCGGATTTCTGCTACGGGACCTGCTCTACAGGGGTCCCAGAACTTTCCTTCCCTGATCCCTGGCTTAAACAGCTTACTCTGCCCAGGAATGGCTCCTCCCCCCACACAAGCCACGGCACTAACCTGTGAACTTGAAATTACTGTGGGCTGAGGATTCCTATTCTCAGGCTCACTCCCAGCTGCCTGGTTGGGGTTGACTTTAAACCCCTTTCTTTCCAGTGATTGTGGGGAGGCAGAGGTGGGCGAGGGGGCTGCAGCACCACTGATGGCTGCTCCCTTTCCCTGATTGGCCCTCATGAGAGATTTTAACATCTGCAGGACAAACTCGATCGTGTCTGTCTCTGCCTTCTGAGTTGGGGCTGCGGGGTTCCTGGCTGTATCATCTCTCCCAGGCCTTTTACAATCCCTGCGCCAGTGGCCCTCTTCCCCACACTTATAACAAATGACCTTGTTCTGGGAGGGATGGCTCCCTTCCTGGCGCCACTCTTTCTGATATGGAGCCCCAGGTTTATCCAATTCCCTATCCAGCACCGTTCTGGGTGCTGTCTGTGGGATGGTTCTACTTGGGCTGCCAGTAAAATCTAGCTGACCTGCCTTCGGGCTGATCACACAAATTGTCCCCTTTGCAGCTTTTAAAGCCACGTTAAAGCTTTCTATCTCTGCCCTACAGGGGCCATGATCTGCTTCACTAAACCTTTGGGCGCAGGCCAGCTTATAGGCTGCCTTTACTTTCCTAAACCTTTCCTCCTGCTCTTTTACTTCTGAGATGAGGCGGGCATTCTCTTCCCGCAGTCTCATCTCACTTTCCCTGGTCTCAGTAACTTGCTGCACCAGGTGCTCTATAAATGCCTGGCATTTTTCAAACTGGGACTCCCAATTCTTGGCCTCCTTAACCTCCTCCTGCTCCCTCATTTCATCCTTCCTAAACCAGCCACCTGTACCCCGATAGCTCAGCCTACACACTGCCGCAAAAATTCACAGGGCTACCCACATACTGAAAATGAGAGAAACAAGAGCTGGTACTTCCTCCAGATCCAGACCACTTATCAAATCAAAAACAGCCTGCACTCCTGCCGCGGTTGCCATTTTGTAGGGGGGGCTTCTTTTAACTGGTTTAAGGTAATTCACCTGGTCTGCAGCCTTGCTGCTACACTGTAAACCAATTTCCAATAAACCAATTTTCAAACAGCGGTTTCGAATCGCTACCCCACCTTCCAGTTCTGACTGCAGGACTTATAATTAATGATATTAAAAATGGACACGTGGTTTGGATGAGAGAAAAATCAAGTTTTATTAACTAAAAGAAACTATAATCAACTATCAAACTATACCACACAAACACCGTAACTACAGTAAAATTGCTTAAATGGGGGAATGCAGATGGTGAAACGAGGGGTAAGTGACTACAATGTTAATTAAACAATCTTAGCAATATCCCCTTGATTACCATCCCCTAACTCCTTACTAGGTTGCTTTGCTGAGGAGTCAGAAACTCTGCTCACATGTGGTCCAGCGAAGTGAGAGAGAGAGAGAGAGAGAGAGAAAGAGAGAGAGACTCACCTGTGGTCCCAGGAAGTAAAGAGAGCGATAGCTTCTCAGGTGCTATCATATATACCTGGTGAACCATCCCCTCCCCCCTGCTGTTTGCCTGTCTGGAAAATTCACGCCCAAAAAGTTCCAATTCACAAGAGAAAAGCTGTGATTGGCTAACTCAAAGTGGTTGGACTGGGTTAGTGTGTCTGCACTTTGGGGCCAAAATGTTCCCGCCCACATCCGGAGCTCACCTGGGCTAAAACAAAAGAGAATGCAACAGCCCTATTGTCCAGAATGATGGGTGATTTAAACACATTCAATGCTTAAACTGTTGCCTTTCAAAAGTTCATTTCAGGGTTTCAGTCTCTCATTGTCTGTGAGAGAGCTCTGAGTGGCTGTGTAAACATAGCCGATTGTTTTGCGGTTTTCTCTCAAGTGGGTAATTGCTTAAGTCAATAAACAACTTCAAGTGCTTCGAAGGGAACCTCCCTTTGATTGGCAGGTCTGACTCACAGCTCCTGTATCCTCCCACTTTTTCACACAGACAACTCACTGCGAGCTGTTTTGCTGCTTTCTCCTTTTGGCCAAGCTTTCTCTGGCCATTTTAAAACCTACTGTGATTGCCCAAACGCCAGGGAACAATTTTATTACTAAAAGCACTGTCTTAAGGTGTGTGAATATTTTCCACAGAGCTCTACGACTCCAGTGCTGTCCACGTTCTGCCCATCTCAGAGCAGTCTTTTGCGGTTCTCGGCACAATTTAAAACACTGTAGACCAGTCACATCACTCAATTCTTCGTCCACGATGTGGACCAATATTTTCAATCTTCAGGGAAATGGGGGAAATTTTGCAGCCCCTACATCTATGACTCTCTCCATAAGCATATGGAGAGAGTCATTGGAGAGTCTGGGTGCAAGCGTTCACCTTTGTGCAGTGATTGTCAGTGTTTGCAGCAGCTCAATGCTGTCAAACATTGATAGAACGACTGTCAAACTCCATGTGGACATTATAAATCTCATCATTCATCAAGAAACTACTTGTGAAATGACGCTCGATGGCCAGCTGGTGGTGCCGTCCAAGGAGTATAAATACTCGGGCGTGGGCCCCAGCAGCCAGGGACATTTTGTAAGAAAAGGAGCTAGTGAAATACAACTAGATTTCCATGTTCTGAAACACGTTGATTAAAGCCTTGTTTTATGCTCAAACCAAATGCTTAGTGAGTTTTATTATGTCAATTTAATCAACTTGATATCGACTCCATGCTTTGGGTGATTTCGGGAACAGCCAGCTACGACTCGAACCGTAGAAGGGAACTCAGACAAGTAATCGATCCATCATGGAGAAACTACTCAGACCCGCCCGTCTCGACCTGAACCCGAATTCACTTACAGCTGCTAAGGTATGGAAACACTGGTATCGTACTTTCAGCAACTTCCTCAGGGTGTGTGCTGAAAATGTTCCTGATAAATTAGAGATACTTGTGAATTATGTATCCCCTCATGTGTTTGATTATATCGAAGACTGTGTAGACTATGACGCCGCTATTCAAATACTACAGCAGCTATATGTCAAGTCCCCAAATGAAATTTTTGCTCGGCATCTACTGGCCACAACTCAACAACAACCCATGGAATCACTTGACGAATTCCTTCAGAAACTTCGCAGGCTCAGCAAGGATTGTAATCTTAAAGCTGTTACAGCTGAGCAGTACCAGGAGGAGTTAATTTGTGATTCCTTTATTAATGGGATTGCGTCTCCCTTCATAGGTCAGCGTCTGTTGGAGAATAAAACCCTCAAGTTACAGGCTGCCTATGACCAGGCATGTTCTCTGGACTTAGCCAAGAGGAATGCAGACGCCTATCTTTCACCACGTGCACGGGCTGCTGCTATCACTTTTAGTCACTCTTTCGATAGGCCTCGGGTGGAAGCCCTCACGGATGATGACTCCCAACCCGGCTGATGACAACCCTACCCTAGAAACCTACACTGATGATGACCCCGCCCTAGCGGCATCTTGGCAATCTGGAAGGAAGTGTTTCTTCTGTGGAGGTGCATTCCATTATAGGAAATTTTGTCCTGCTTGTAACGCGACCTGCAATCATTGCAGCAAGAAAGGTCACTTTTCCAAGGTATGCCAGTCAAGAGCCGCTGTTAGTAAGAAAGGCCACTTTTCTAAGGCATACCGGTCGAGAGCTCCTGTTAGTTTTGCAGCTGCTATCTATAAAACTGCTCCTCCCCCAAGAACCACTACTAAGGTTACAGCTGTCAAGGGTAAAACTGCCCCTCCTCCCATCACAGCTGTTTTTCCCCAAAGTCTGTCCCATGCAGCCACGAAGGTTTCGGTAAATGGACACATTTTGAGTGCACTAATCGACTCATGCAGCTCTGACAGCTTCATTAGTGAGCGGGCTGTCAGTAAGTTAAAACTGCGTGTTTACCCCTCGGACAGGGAAATTGCAATGGCTCTGACGACACTGACCACCAACTCTTCCGGCTTTTGTCTTGTCGACCTTATTCTCAATGGCCGCACTTATTTCTCCACCCGGCTCAGGGTGCTCAAGAACCTATGCAGTGATGTGCTCCTGGGACAGGATTTCCAGAAACAACACAAAAGACTCACTTTCGAGTTTGGAGGGTCAAAGCCGGAGCTTACTATTTCCAAAGTACCGTTTTGTGCGCTTTCGGCGGCTTCGCTCGATGAGCCCTCCTTGTTTGCCAATCTTTCCCCCCGATGTAAGCCCATAGTCACTAAATCATGATGTTTCAGCCAAGATGATCGATCCTTTATTGAGACAGAAATCTCTCTCCTTCTAGCTGACGGTATCATTGAGCCATGTTCATCTTCCTGGCGTCGTTGTTAAATATCCTCTGAAGCAACACAAGAAACGTCTTTGCATCGATTACTCGCAAACTATTAACCAGTATACCGACCTAGATGCCTACCCACTACCATGCATCGATGACATGGTCAATAACCTTGCCAACTACAAGGTATTTTCAACTTTTGATTTAAAGAGCGCATATCATCAAGTGCCGTTAAAGGACTCTGACAAGAAGTATACGGCCTTTGAGGCCAATGGTCGGCTTCACCAGGTTTGTCACCTTCCATTTGGGGTCACCAATGGGGTGGCCGTCTTTTAACGGGCAATGGATAGCCTAGTCAAACAGAAGAACTTAATGGACACTTTTCCATATCTGGAAAATATCACCATTGCTGGTCATGACCAGAAGGAGCATGATGCCAACCTCCAGAAATTTTTTGACGTTCTCTGTCGTCGCAACGTAACCTTAAATAAGTCCAAATCTGTGAAATCAGTAACATCCTTGGCTACTGGGTGGGCAACAGTGTCATCAAACCGGATCCGGAGCGACTTCAGGAGCTCCCTCCCCCTACGAATCTCGGCTCTCTTCGTCGGGCACTCGGCATGTTCGCCTATTGTGCAAAATGGATACCCCACTTCTCTGACAAGATCCAGCCACTGCTTCACGCAAAGTCATTTCCATTAGAGGCAATGGCTATTTCAGCTTTCAACCTCCTCAAGCGACAACTGGAAAAAGCCACGCTTCGTTCCATTGATGAAAATCTTCCTTTCATGGTCGAGTGCGATGCATCAGATGTGGCGATCTCTGCTACCTTGAATCAAGGTGGTCGACCTGTTGCATTTCTGTCCAGAACTTTGCAGGGCAGCGAGCTCCATTATCCTCCTGTCGAGAAGGAGGCTACGGCCATCATCGAAGCAGTACGTAAATGGAGTCATTTTCTCGCTCGTCGCCATTTCACACTTATAACCGATCAGCGCTCCGTGGCCTTTATGCTGGATAACCGGAAACGCACTAAGATCAAGAATAACAAAATACAACTCTGGAGGATGGAATTGGCCACTTTTGGATACACCATACATTATCGACCCGGCAAAGAGAATGTGGCCCCGGATACCTTCACGCGGGCATTCTGCTTTTCTATGTCAACTTCGACTCTGGCGGATCTTCATACTGACTTATGCCATCCTGGCATTACCCATATGTTGCACTTTGTGCGATCTAAAAATCTCCCATTTTCTACAGAAGATGTGAAAAGAATGTGCTCCTCCTGTAGAATTTGTGCGGAATTAAAACCGCAATTCTTCCGTCCATCGGATGGCTCGCTCATACACGCTGTGCAGCCTATGCAGCGACTCAGCATTGACTTTAAAGGGCCATTGCTTTCCTCAACGCGAAACACCTACTTACTGACTGTGGTGGACGAATATTCATGCTTTCCCTTTGCGTTCCCCTGTCCCAATATGGTTACTTCCACAGTGATCAAATGCCTTGATCAAGTCTTTTCCCTTTGCGGTACAACAAATTTCATCCACTCTGATCGGGGTCCCTCCTTCATGTCAAGAGAATTCAAAAGTTATTTCTCCCAACGGGGAATCGCCACAAGTAAAACGACACCGTACCATCCCATTGGTTTCGGACAGGTTGAGAGATACAACGCTATCATTTGGAACACTGTTCGTCTTGCGCTGAGGTCACGCAACCTACCAGACCAGCAGTGGGAAACTATGCTCCCTGATGTGTTGCATTCCATCAGGTCTCTCCTTTCTACATCTACCAATGTCACACCTCACAAGCGATTCTTCAGCTTCCAGCGTCGCTCCACCCATGGGATGTCTCTACCATCATGGTTGGCATCTCCTGGCCCCGTGCTGCTCCGAAGATTCATCCAATCATCTAAAACCAATCCTCTCGTCGACGAGGTAGAACTCACGGACGTCAACCCCACGTACGCGCACGTGCAGTACCCGGATGGCCGGGAGTTCACCATTTCGCTCCGGGACCTGGCTCCCTGTCCGGCCGGTTCCACGGACCCAACCGATAGAGGGACCCACGGGGATGATACCGACGCTCTGCGCTCCCCCGAAGATGACACCATACCTGGGGCATCGAGAGATCTGCCAGCTGCCCCACCAGATCCACTTGGGGAGCCGAGCGCTCCCCATGGGATGGCCACCCGAGGCCAGGACGCTGGTCAATCCCCGGCTATCCAACAGGATGAAGCCAGTTCTGCGCCTGTGAGGACCCGCACCCGGAGTCACGATCTCCCCAGCCTCCCTCGGATCGATCAGAGCAACACGGGCCCTGTCGATCCATCAGTATGGATCAAGCAGCCCAGGGACCAAGACACGGTCCGGGGAGACGTGCCTTATAGCCATAAACAAAAATCTAAAAGACTGCGGCTATTCGTGGTCTGCCTGATCCGCTAAGAGGAAGTCGTCGGACTTCCAAATCTTTTAGGCAGGAAAAATGTTATAAATCTCATCATTCATCAAGAAACTACTCGCGAAATAACGCTGGACGACTAGCTGGTGGCGCCGTCCAAGGAGTATCAATACTCGGGCGTCGGCCCCAGCTTTTCAGGGACATTTTGTAAGACAAGGAACTAGTGAAGTACAACTAGACCTCCATGTTCTGAAACAAGTTGATTAAAGCCTTGCATTATGCTCAAACCAAGTGCGGAGTGAGTTTTATTACATCAGACGTGGTCCCTTTAAGGAAACCGGCTGATGACATGTCATCAAATGATGTCATCAGACCCGCTTCCTGTTAATTGGCCAGTAAGCCCGCAGGGTGGGCTTAAAGCGTTCAATCAAGGGAAAATCACGTCTGCAGCGCCGATGCAGCTGGGAGCGGGATCGAAACCCAGAAGCCAACTGTATCCTCCATTAAATTCGCGGCCATAGAGTTGGTGGGAGCTTAGGAATATCTCCGCAGTACAGGCTGAGCAGCTGGGAGATGCAAAAATTGAGGTGCTACAGGATCACTGGCAAGAGGATATAATTCGATTATGACTAGTTTGCATAAGCAGTTCCATTATAACTGGGGAGAAAGGACTTTATAATGGAAAAGTTGAGAAGAAGGACACTCAGATTCCAGATTTTTCATGTATTACTAATTAGTTTTCTGTGGCCTTGTATACAGTAAGTCGCAGAACATGGTCACTCACTTAGCTGTCGCTTTGTATTGCTGTTTCTCTCCCTGTCACTCCTGTTCTTCTTCAATATCTCTCTTCTCTCTTCTGCTTCTGTCTTATTGTTCCTCTCTACCCTCTTCTACTTCTATATCTGTGTCTTTCTTTACGTCTTTTTTGGGTGGGAGGTAGCGGGTGATATTTTATGGTGCAATGGGGAAAGGAGCCACCAGTGGCCACATGCTACATTTGGGATGGTTGTTGTGGGGAAATTGTGAATCTCAGCATGCCCCTTCCCACCCCTTCATCCAAATATTTGTGCCTCCCCCACTCTCTCACTTCTTCTTTCCCAATATTCCTCCTTCTTCCTACAACCCTGTCACTCTCATCATTGCCTCTACCTGTTCCCCTTTGAACCACTTACCCAACTCCTGTATCATCCCTTCCCCCCTGTTATACTTCCACTCATTTGTAGCCCTCCATTCAGCTCCCCATTCCCACTTATTCCCCCTAAGAATGGGTTATAAGAGGCCAGAGGCCCTCTCACCCTGAACCTGTTTATCTCCTACCTTCCCCGTCTATCCTCCCTCCCTCCTCCCTTAAAGAAGCTTTGTTTACTCTCAGAATTTCAAAAGCCAGTTTTCCACTCTGAATTCCTCTTCAAATAAAGTTGGCACAAATGGAAGGCATTGTAAGAGTTCTCAGGGAAGTAGGCGTTCATTTGTTTAGCCTTAGATTCCTAATGCACTGCTTCTCATTCATTACTAGGTATCTGTGCCTTGGTCAGGATCTAATGGTGTACATTGTATGCCACCTTATATCATGAGCAGCTCTTTCCTGCTTTTTCTGGTCCTCCTCAGTCAATTGCAATCCTAGTGGAGCACAGAATCCAATCCCCATAGCATCAGAAAAGTGCTGGTTGCAGCTCAAAGTATACAATGGCTCATCTGTCAATAAACAGCCAGGCAATCAGACAGCAGGCTCCATTGTGATAGATACACATGAGGGCTTACAACTCTTATTGTATCAACTCTTGCAGTATCATGCACTTTCCACTTAAGCACCTATTTTACCAGCAATCATAAGCTCAACTACCTTATTATACACCTTCATTGTAATAGTGGACAGCAATCACTTGCACTGAACAACAATTTGGCAGCATGTGATAAATGAATAGGAACAGTGCACCACATTGCCCTTCCAAAAATAATTTTTTTGTAACCCTCCAAACGCATAGCAGAATGGCTGAAACTGACAATAATTTCCAGGTTTACAAGATTAGTCATGACATTTTATAATTTTTCTTTAGTTCTTTTAAATAATCTTACCTTTCATTGTCAATAGCCACATACTGTTACGACTGCTTATTTTTTTATGTATGTATGTATTTTCTTGTAAATGGCAGTCACATTTAAATGTTTGCAGATCTCTCTAAGCTCATAACACAATCATAATTCCCACAATGGTGCTGTTGCAGTCAGTACTATATGACTCATTTACTTTGCAATGATTTGATGCAACATTGTTAATCTCTAGTGTTCCTCTGAAAGAAACATTAATATTTTGGTTTGAAACCCTATTATTGGCATATCATGATTATAGTCACATTTTAAATTGGCAAACTAAATCTAACCTTAACAGGAATTCTTTGCATAATACTGTAGAATGAAGTACTTTAACCATGTACCACCAGTTAGAGATTCGATTTTGTTTTTTGGACTGTAGAGCTAATTTAATAATTATGTAAGAACCACAACCAGTATGCTATAATATTTCCAATTGTCAATCCTGTGATGCAACTATTAAGAATTGTATTAGCTATACAAAACAGAAAATATATATTACATTCAAATATCATGATTTGCTTACTGGAATATATTTTGTAAAATCTCAAAGAATCAAAATTGTTGTGTATTCATAATTTATTTTGGAATCAAAGGCCATATGTAATTATCAGTTTTACATGCTAAAGGTAACTTGGGATTCCAGGTAATTTATTATTAATCTGCTTTATCAACCTGTTATGTGAATCTAACTAGATCTCAGGTTGATTCATTCCATTCTCTTAGGGGTCAATTTTAGTGTCCAGTTCACCCCAATTTCAAATGCAGATGGAACAGACCAGACCAAGAAATTCAGTGAAAACCAGTTCCACTGGATTGCTGCATATGTATGCAGTTGGGCATGGATTGCTCTGAATAAAAGCTGAGAAGAGCTCCATTAAGTTATTCAAAAGGGGGAGAGAAAGGCACCATTATATTTCCTGATCACACTGGGTGTCAGCTCCCCAGCAAACTATGTCTACCCTTTACACCAGCTACCCTACTTGTTCTAGCTTCTAATATACTACATCAAAAAGGAGCTACCCAGGTGATGTGTAGTTGAGAAATTGGTGGTTGGGAAGATTCCAATGGAGCCTTCAAGGACTAAGGTGACTCTCATCTCGGTGAAGCTGTTGTCACAGCGTGCCTGCTTTTGGATTACCATTCTCTTGCATTGTAAAGGGAAAATAGGCCCAGGACTTAAGTTCTGATGTGCCTCAATAAATCCGAGACTCGATGTTAGCGAAACAAAACAAGGCTTTTATTGACTTAGAAGGTAACACACAGAGGAGAATGTATCTTCCATCCAGAGGTCTGCCGTACTGGATGTGCTGCAGGCTGGGCCAGCTTACATAGGAGCCAGGTATAGGCGGAGCCCTACACACAGTACAATACAATGGAAATGAAACTGAAACCAACCACAGTCACAGGCAGAGAAATACTGATGAGTGATGAATGGAATATTTCATCACAAGTTCCCTCAGGTATCGGCATTGGCAGGAGCCTTAAAGAAATAGGTGTATTTTTATGATCATGAGAGACAGCAACCTCTATTGCCATTTCTTTTAACCCATTGGTGCAAGGCACAGCCTCTGAGATGCTATTGATTATGTTATTACAGATTGAATAATCACAGCCAAGTCTTGGCTGCCCTGTGGAAGTGTCATAGAATCATATAGCACAGAAGGAGTCCATTTGGCCCATCGTGCCCATGCTGATTTTTTGATAGTTCTATTCAATTAGTCCCACTCCCCTACTCTGTCCCATATGCCTGCAAAGTTTTCCTTTTCAAGTATATTTTCCTTTTCAAATCATGTTCATACCCTCAAATTATCTATTGTACCAGTGGTAGCTGCCACTCTTGAAACCACCATTATCCTTAGAAGCTGTTCCTGGTTGCTTGTTGCTGAAGAAATCTCCTGGACTGTCACTCAATCCAGGGTGTTCTGCATGACATGACAAACTTCCTGCAGTGTATTGCATGTGTGTGTTGTGGATGCCTCTCTATTGTCTATCATGTCAACCATATGAATGCGAACTGTTTCCATTGCCCACACATCAGACCTATGCTCCTAAATCATGCATCTTTCAAAGACTCAGGCCCCTGAGATTTGGGTCCTCAGGCTCCTCAGCCAATAGTGCTTATTTCTCCATCCTCCATCGAGGAACAGCACTCTGCCATCTTCCAAGCTGAGGTCCTCAAGCTCATTAATGCTTAGAGGAAACCCTTCTGCCTCACTAATTCTTCCTGAGTGAGTGTGCCCGGATTGGTGATGCAGCAAGTAAGGTGTCATGCTGGAATTGGTGAGGATAGGGTAAGAGTTCCAGATCTTGATGAGTCTGGCTGTTCATCTGAGCATCTGGCCTTTTCCTCTAAGACATCTCTATGGATTTCAAAAACACAGAAACTTGTTTAGCTGTGTTAACACCTACATGACTACTTGAAGACATTTGGCTGGGTGCATGGCCACTATTTTTCTTTGACAATCCACATAAAACTGATGCAACCTGTGTTTCCCATTGTCTGATCTTGGACCTCGCCACCTTCTTCCCATCTACTAAAACCTTCCTTCTCATGTGGAGTTATGTTGGCAGGATTGGTGTTCCTTCTTCAGCAGCAGTTCTTAATGCTGCTACATTTCCCTTTGTAGTGAGAGAACACAGAATTAAAGAACTGTGACTGGCAAAGACATTTCTTAACACCCATAGTAGGCATGCATACCAGACATAGAGGTGCAATTAAACACGTCTCTTGAAGACTAGCAAAACACATTGCTGTGGCACTATGAATTCTCAGAGTGGTTTGGAGTTAACAAGGTGCAAATCTATAACAGGACCGTCTTCTAGTGCGTCTGCATATTACAGTATTTAATTCTTACAATATTTCATTCACTGGCTAAAATTCACAGTATGCCTCTCAACCAACACCACCCAGTCCCCTCCTCTTCCTCATGCTGCCTCTTGATCACATCATCCAGAGATATGAGGGTAAGTTCCATCTGTACACTGATTACACCCAGCTCTACCTTTATTTCACCTCTCGACCCCTCAACTGCCTCTGTGTTTTTATTCTGCTTCTCCTGTATTCACCTTGGATGAGCCTGAATTTCTTCCAGTTAAACATTGGGAAGACTGGAGCCATTTTCTTCAGCCCATGCCACAAACTCCATACACTCACCACTGATTCCATCACCCTTCCTCAGCCATTATTTCAAGCTGACTCAGACTTGATGTTATTAAAACTTGCGTGTTTCACTTGAATAGTAACAAAGTCAGTCGGTGGTTACAATCACTTTATTCTTATATACTTCAGCTTAGAAACAATATAAAAGTGGCGTATTATTTCTTCAGCATACAAAGCAATTTACAAGTGGAGTATTCGCCAGCAGATTGTGCACAACTGAACGTAGGCATGCATTCATCCTTGTACTAACCTAAAGAACGAAAAAGCTTTCTTCTTTTACACTATTTTTTGCTTTGCTCTTCTGGTTGATTCTTTTACTGCCCATTGCCTTAAATGGTAATCCCTTGCTTAATTCTGAGTAAACTTCAGTACATGCTTATCCACACTCATGATATCTGTCTGTTTGGTGCGCCTCAGCAACTCTTCTGTTGCTGCAACCTTGGTCAAACTTGAACACACTAGCTGACAGCATTATTTTCATCTTGTTGCCAGGCTGACCTTTAAATCTCTAACTCTCTCTCCATCTTTTGCAAAAATATGCCTTCCGATTTTATTTATTATTCTTGGTGGGTTACCTCTTAACAAAGTGTTTTACACCCTTATTTACATTAATAATCCTGGCTTCCTCTCAGTGCCCTTGATATCTCTTTACCTTTCCTTATATTTTCTATATCCCTTATCAACTTCCTCACACAGTATAATGCAATGATCAGAATTACTAGTGCTATCACTAATCCCAGCTGAAATAATCTAACACATGGGTATAATTCGACATTGGTGGCCACCTCCCACCATTTAAGATTTCCTAGTTCCTTCTTTGCCTGTTCCATTTGCTTATTATCTTGTAGCACGTGCACGATATATTTTTATGAGATTCTTGTTCTGTGGTTTTCACACTGAAGGATAGAGGAGGTATATGATGTCCAATGTGGGGAATTGCTTGAATCGCCTCATTCTCCAAAGGCAGTTTCACTTGGAGGTGGGTTTTCTCAGTTGCAAACACAGTATGGGGAATCTTGTTAATCCAACAGTCATAAAAGCAGCTGTGGTGGTCCCTTGCCTTTGTAAACTATCTTAGTTTGTTCCTCTTCCCAAAGCCTTAGACTTATCTTACAATTGGGTGATTCCTCATCAATTTTGAACCCGCAGGCCGGAGTGGTATGTTGCCGTACAACATCGCACCTACAGATCCAAGTGGACCCTCTTAGGGTGCAGCATTCCATATCTGATGCAATCCAAGTTCTGCCGTTCTTTATCAAAGAACGTCGGTATTCTTTATATTATTCACTAGCTGAAGTGCCCGGCGGTGCCGAGGGTCTTTTGAGGGCATGTTGTTGTTGGAAGAGAGAGAGAGAGCGACTGGGGGGAAGAGAGAGAGCGACTGGGGGGAAGAGAGAGAGCGACTGCGGGGAAGAGAGAGAGCGACTGCGGGGAAGAGAGAGAGCGACTGGGGGGAAGAGAGAGAGCGACTGGGGGGAAGAGAGAGAGCGACTGGGGGGAAGAGAGAGAGCGACTGGGGGGAAGAGAGAGAGCGACTGGGGGGAAGAGAGAGAGCGACTGGGGGGAAGAGAGAGAGCGACTGGGGGGAAGAAAGAGAGGGAGCGACTGGGGGGAAGAGAGAGAGCGACTGGGGGGAAGAGAGAGAGAGCGACTGGGGGGAAGAGAGAGAGCGACTGGGGGGAAGAGAGAGAGCGACTGGGGGGAAGAGAGAGAGCGACTGGGGGGAAGAGAGAGAGCGACTGGGGGGAAGAGAGAGAGCGACTGGGGGGAAGAGAGAGAGCGACTGGGGGGAAGAGAGAGAGCGACTGGGGGAAGAGAGAGAGCGACTGGGGGGAAGAGAGAGAGCGACTGGGGGGAAGAGAGAGAGCGACTGGGGGGAAGAGAGAGAGCGACTGGGGGGAAGAGAGAGAGCGACTGGGGGGAAGAGAGAGAGCGACTGGGGGGAAGAGAGAGAGAGAGCGACTGGGGGGAAGAGAGAGAGAGAGCGACTGGGGGGGAGAGAGAGAGCGACTGGGGTGAAGAGAGAGAGTGACTGGGGGGAAGAGAGAGAGAGCGACTGGGGGAACAGAGAGAGAGAGCGACTGGGGGGAAGAGAGAGAGAGAGCGACTGGGGGGAAGAGAGAGCGACTGGGGGGAAGAGAGAAAGCGGCTGGGGGGAAGAGAGAGCGACGGGGGGAAGAGAGACAGCGACTGGGGGGAAGAGAGAGAGCGACTGGGGGGAAGAGAGAGAGCGACTGGGGGAAGAGAGAGAGCGACTGGGGGGAAGAGAGAGAGCGACTGGGGGGGGAAGAGAGAGCGACTGGGGGGGGAAGAGAGAGCGACTGGGGGGGAAGAGAGAGCGACTGGGGGGAAGAGAGAGAGCGACTGGGGGGAAGAGAGAGAGCGACTGGGGGGAAGAGAGAGAGCGACTGGGGGGAAGAGAGAGAGCGACTGGGGGAAGAGAGAGAGCGACTGGGGGGAAGAGAGAGAGCGACTGGGGGGAAGAGAGAGAGCGACTGGGGGGAAGAGAGAGAGCGACTGGGGGGAAGAGAGAGAGCGACTGGGGGGAAGAGAGAGAGCGACTGGGGGGAAGAGAGAGAGCGACTGGGGGGAAGAGAGAGAGCGACTGGGGGGAAGAAAGAGAGGGAGCGACTGGGGGGAAGAGAGAGAGCGACTGGGGGGAAGAGAGAGAGAGCGACTGGGGGGAAGAGAGAGAGCGACTGGGGGGAAGAGAGAGAGTGACTGGGGGGAAGAGAGAGAGCGACTGGGGGGAAGAGAGAGAGCGACTGGGGGGAAGAGAGAGAGCGACTGGGGGGAAGAGAGAGAGCGACTGGGGGGAAGAGAGAGAGCGACTGGGGGGAAGAGAGAGAGCGACTGGGGGGAAGAGAGAGCGACTGGGGGGAAGAGAGAGAGCGACTGGGGGGAAGAGAGAGAGAGAGCGACTGGGGGGAAGAGAGAGAGAGAGCGACTGGGGGGAAGAGAGAGAGAGAGCGACTGGGGTGAAGAGAGAGAGTGACTGGGGGGAAGAGAGAGAGAGCGACTGGGGGAACAGAGAGAGAGAGCGACTGGGGGGAAGAGAGAGAGAGAGCGACTGGGGGGAAGAGAGAGCGACTGGGGGGAAGAGAGAAAGCGGCTGGGGGGAAGAGAGAGCGACGGGGGGAAGAGAGACAGCGACTGGGGGAAGAGAGAGAGCGACTGGGGGGAAGAGAGAGAGCGACTGGGGGAAGAGAGAGAGCGACTGGGGGGAAGAGAGAGAGCGACTGGGGGGGAAGAGAGAGCGACTGGGGGGGGAAGAGAGAGCGACGGGGGGAAGAGAGAGCGACTGGGGGGAAGAGAGAGAGCGACTGGGGGGAAGAGAGAGAGCGACTGGGGGGAAGAGAGAGAGCGACTGGGGGAAGAGAGAGAGCGACTGGGGGGAAGAGAGAGAGCGACTGGGGGGAAGAGAGAGAGCGACTGGGGGAAGGGGGGAAGGAGGAGGCGGGGGAGGGGGAAGAAGGGGGAGGGGGAGGAAGGGGAAGAAGGGGGAGGGGGAGGAAGGGGAAGAAGGGGGAGGGGGGAGGAAGGGGGAGGGGGAAGAAGGGGGAGGGGGGAGGAAGGGGGAGGGGGAAGAAGGGGGAGGGGGAAGAAGGGGGAGGGGGAGGAAGGGGAAGAAGGGGGAGGGGGGAGGAAGGGGAAGAAGGGGGAGGGGGGAGGAAGGGGAAGAAGGGGGAGGGGTGAAGTAGTGGGAGGGGGAGGGGGAAGAAGGGGGAGGGGTGAAAAAGGGGGAGGGGGAAGAAGGGGGAGGGGTGAAAAAGGGGGAGGGGGAAGAAGGGGGAGGGGAAGGGGGAGGGGGAAGAAGGGGGAGGGGAAGGGGGAGGGGGAAGAAGGGGGAGGGGAAGGGGGAGGGGGAAGAAGGGGGAGGGGAAGGGGGAGGGGGAAGAAGGGGGAGGGGAAGGGGGAGGGGGAAGAAGGGGGAGGGGAAGGGGAGGGGAAGAAGGGGGAGGGGAAGGGGGAGGGGGAAGAAGGGGGAAGAAGGGGAAGGGGGAGGGGGAAGAAGGGGAAGGGGGAGGGGGAAGAAGGGGAAGAAGGGGAAGGGGGAGGGAAGAAGGGGAGGGGAAGAAGGGAAGGGGGAGGGGGAAGAAGGGGAAGGGGGAGGGGGAAGAAGGGGAAGGGGAAGAAGGGGGAAGAAGGGGAAGGGGGAAGAAGGGGAAGAAGGGGGAGGGGGAAGAAGGGGAGGGGAGGGGGAAGAAGGGGGAGGGGGAAGAAGGGGGAGGGGGAAGAAGGGGGAGGGGGAAGAGGGGGAGGGGGAAGAAGGGGAGGGGGAGGGGGAGGGGGAAGAAGGGGGAGGGGAAGAAGGGGGAGGGGGAGGGGGAGGGGGAAGAAGGGGGAGGGGGAAGGAGGGGGAAGAAGGGGGAGGGGGAAGAAGGGGGAGGGGGAAGAAGGGGGAAGAAGGGGGAGGGGGAGGGGGAAGAAGGGGAGGGGAGGGGGAAGAAGGGGAGGGGAGGGGAAGAAGGGGGAGGGGGAGGGGAAGAAGGGGGAGGGGGAGGGGAAGAAGGGGGAGGGGGAAGAAGGGGGGTGGAGGGGGAAGAAGGGGGAGGGGAAGAAGGGGAGGGGGAAGAAGGGGGGGGAGGGGGAAGAAGGGGGAGGGGGAAGAAGGGGGAGGGGGAGGGGAAGAAGGGGGAGGGGGAGGGGGAAGAAGGGGGTGGGGAGGGGGAAGAAGGGGGAGGGGAGGGGGAAGAAGGGGGAGGGGGAGGGGGAAGATGGGGGGGGGGGAAGAAGGGGGAGGGGAGGGGGAAGAAGGGGGAGGGGGAGGGGGAGGGAGGGGGAGGGGGAGGGGGAGGGGGTGGGAGGGGGAGGGGGTGGGAGGGGGAGGGGGAGGGGGGAGGGGGAGGGGGAGGGGGTGGAGGGGGAGGGGGGAGGGGGAGAAGGGGGTGGGGGAGGGGAGGGGGGGGTGAGGGGGGAGGGGGAGAAGGGGGGGGGGAGGGGGATGGGGGAGGGGGAGAAGGGGGGAGGGGGAAGAGGGGGGAGGGGGTTGGGGGGGGGAGGGGGGGGAAGAAGGGGGGGGGAGGGGGTGGGGAAGAGGGGGGGTGGGGGGGGTTGAAGGGGTGGGGGAGGGGAGAGGGGGGGGAGGGGGAGGGGGGAGGGTGAGGGGGGAGTGGGGTTGGGTGGGGGGGTTGGGTGGGTTGAGGGGGGGGGGTTGGGAGTGGGGAGGGGGGGGATGGGTGAGGGGAAGAAGGGGGGGGGTGGGGAGGGGTTGAAGGGGGGGGGGGGAGGGGAAGAGGGGGGGGGAGGGGAGGGGGGAAGAAGGGGGGGGAAGGGAGAGGGGGAGTTGGGGGGGAAGGGTGAGGGGGATGGGGGGGGGGAGGGTGGGGGGGTTGAAGGGTGGGGGGGGATGGGAGGGGGTTGTTGGGGGGATGGGGAGTGGGGTTGTAGGGGGGGGGGAAGGGAGTGGGAAGAAGGGGTGGGGGAGAAGGGGGGGGGGAGGGAGGGGAAGAAGGGGGGGGGGAAGGGAGAGGGGAAGAAGGGGGGGGGAAGGGAGAGGGGAAGAAGGGGGGGGGTGAGGGGAAGGGGGGGGGATGGGAGAGGGAAGGGGGGGGGGGAAGGGAGAGGGGAAGGGGGGGGAAGGAGAGGGGGAGGGGGGGGGAAGGGGAGGGAGGGGGGGGGAAGGGAGGGAAGAAGGGGGGGGAAGGGAGAGGGAAGAAGGGGGGGGGAAGGAGAGGGGAAGAAGGGGGGGGGGAAGGGGAGAGGGGAAGAAGGGGGGGGGGAAGGGAGAGGGGAAGAAGGGGGGGGGAAGGGAGAGGGGAAGAAGGGGGGGGGAAGGGAGAGGGGAAGAAGGGGGGGGAAGGAGAGGGGAAGAAGGGGGGGGGAAGGGAGGGGGGGGAAGGAGAGGGGAAGAAGGGGGGGGGAAGGAGAGGGGAAGAAGGGGGGGGAAGGGAGAGGGAAGGGTGGGGAAGGGAGAGGGGAAGAAGGGGGGGGGGAAGGGAGAGGGGAAGAAGGGGGGGGAAGGAGAGGGGAAGAAGGGGGTGGGGGGAGAGGGGAAGAAGGGGGAGGGGGGAGAGGGGAAGAAGGGGGAGGGGGGAGGGAAGAAGGGGAGAGGGGAAGAAGGGGAGGGGGGAGAGGGGAAGAAGGGGGGAGGGAGCAGGGGGAGGGGGAGAGGAAGAAGGGGAGAGGGGGGGAGAGGGGAAGAAGGGGGAGAGGGGAAGAAGGGGGAGGGAGGAGAGGGGAAGAAGGGGGAGAGGGGAAGAAGGGGAGGGGGGAGAGGGAAGAAGGGGGGGGAGGGGGAGAGGGGAAGAAGGGGGAGGGGGGAGAGGGGAAGAGGGGGAGGAGGGGAAGAAGGGGGAGAGGGGAAGGGGCAGAATGGGGAGGGGGAGGGGGGAGGAAGGGGGAGGGGGCAGAATGGGGAGGGGGAGGGGGGAAGAATGGGG